>NW_010538161.1:5522-20241 GCF_000687285.1 Phaethon lepturus | reverse complement strand
TGCCGGCTGGGGCTAAACCACGACAATGCCATTTATTGTTGTTTATAATACTACTTCCTGTAAAATACTTTTTACTTTAAAAATTAATAGCACTTAGAAGATGTTTTAGAAAAAGGTCTTATAGCTGAAAGTATATAGAATTTAGTCATGGTGTTGAGCTGATGCTTCCCTTTTCTAATCATTACTGTTCTTTTGTCTTCACAATGTTGTCAAAGCCCCATACTGCAAAATGATGTTTTAGGAAAGATCATGCAGTTACTAGAAGCGCCTTTGGTTTTATTCAGATCTACACAGACAAAAAAGGTGATGTTTTAAGTTCTTTTTGGTGGAATCAGCAAGTATTCCAGATTGCAGGCTTTTGCACAGATGACCTCAGTTCTCTAAAATGATTAGAATATGTCAAGATCAATAGAATAATATGGACAGTCATTATTATATTCATTCTAAGGTATTGTATAGTTATGATTCTCTTACATGGTGCTTTTTTCTGCCGGTAAAGACTTAGAGCTTCTTTT
Source organism: Phaethon lepturus (assembly GCF_000687285.1). Lineage (NCBI taxonomy): Eukaryota > Metazoa > Chordata > Aves > Phaethontiformes > Phaethontidae > Phaethon > Phaethon lepturus. The sequence continues at coordinate 19,726 of NW_010538161.1, read as the reverse complement.
TTCATAAAAGCTCATTAGAAGGAAAAATGGAGAAGATGGTGTCTAGTTAAGGGGAGGGAGTCATGCCTAATAAAATGCTTTCATGAAGGGTATAAATAACTAATAAATAGTTAATTTTAAATAATTATATTCTTCATGAATATTTTCTCCTTTTTGAACAACAACAAAAAAAAATTAACAGGGAAAGCCTGGCAATACGCATAAAAACTACAGGAAGCTCATGTTTTTGACAGGAGTATGGGCAATTATTTTGTTCCCTATTGGTAGTTCTTTCTTTTTGTCGGTTGCAGAACTGAGAAATCACAGAGGCTTTTTTCTAAGACCTGTAGTTTGGGGGTTTGTGTTGTACTGCTAGGTAGCCAGAGTTCATTAACAAAATTTAAAATAACATTTTTAATTTCAACTGAAACTCTCTCATAGATATCCTGGAATTCAGTAACTGAAAACTGTGTCATTGCAAACAGAGAAGACACTTTATCTTTTCCTTGTTTTTCAGAGCTTCTTAGGTTTTTTTTTAAAAGCTTTTATGCTTCCAAATGTTGGATACTTTTTATTTAAATGAAAAATATGCAGTGCCTCTCTGATTGCTCCTAAAAATTAGAAAAAATTTCTCAGCATAAAGTGCCTCTGCTGTTTTTACTAGCAGGAGAACAGAGGATCCCAGAAATGTTGACTGAATTTTTGTTTGATATCTCCATTGATACCAAAAAGTAGTGTCTCATAGGTAATATTTCCAGCACTGTTTTAGGAGGATATTTAGGAATGAAATTTTTAGTAATCCGACTAATGGTTTTGATAGACTTTCAGAAGGAAGACCAGAGCTTTCGTCTCACAAATGATTCCAATGCCACTTCACACAAGACTGTTGAACGGGTTTTGTTCTCAACATTCGATTGCACAACAGCAATGCTATTAGCAGTTTCATCACCTCATTGAAGCACTGCAGAATCTGGTAGTATCTTGTATGCCTTAGGCGTTTTTACTTGCAACGTTACCCTGAAGACTTTTAGAATGGCAGACCAGGATGACTGAGTCACAGTACATAATATCCTGAAAGTTGTCTTTTGATATTACATCCAAAGTTTATCCCCTAGATTATTTTAGACTTTAATTCAAGTCCTACTTTTCATCTATGGGTATTTTTCCCTCTGACATGCTAGCACAAAGGTGAGGAAGGTCTTCAGTCCTTAGATATTTGCAGAGTCCAGTCCTTTTATACTCATAACAAGAAGCAATTCAGATTCTTGTCAAGGCTCTTCATTTCTTAAGCAGAGAGAATAAAAGGTCGGATGGTATAAACTGGGCAAATTTTTAATATTTTAGAATAAGGAATTGCTACATTACTGGTGCTGAGGATTTATTTGTTCGCTTTGCTAGAACGTGGGCTACTTGGGAGCTTTTGAAAGCTGCCGCTGTGGTTTTCTGCATATAATTTTCAGTTTTGTTTTTATGTGTATATTTCAGATTTGCCTGTATACCTGTGGAATCTGGGAAGGCAAAGTCTGTCTCAGATTAGAAGGCAGCTGCCTAGGAGTTGACTCTATTGGGCAAAATATGTCAAGTCACTTGAATGAGGAGACAAAGCATGTATTTACTGTTGTCATAACAGTTAACAGTTATGAGAAATGTGTTCTGTGCTGATACACTCCACAGTACCTATACTGTACAGTACGTTCATCATCAGTTATTGCTCCAAAAGAGCTTGAAGGGTATCATGGCTACTAGTGGCTTCTTTACCCCCTTCTGGGAATGAGGATAAAAGTAATGTGTTTTTTTTCAAAGATAGAGCTAGAAAAAGTCAGGCTCCTCTATGCGACTAGATAGGTATCTCAAAAGAACAGCAATAAAAGCAGGTTATTAATTTCCCTTTCTTCCCATAGTTAGAGGTTTTAGAGATGCACAGTACCTTTTAAAGCTACAGAAACCCATTCTCTTTGCTTCTGTGTTGTACTCCCTATCCTTGAATTGTGTATCTCTTTTTGGAAGAGTTATTTAGAAATTGAAAATTTATTATTTGGAGTTATTTAGAAATTGAGTACAGAACTTGCAGCTCTGTAGCCTTCGTTGAGTACAAAAGCAAAGAGAAATGGAAAGGATTACATTTCTTTAAAACAATAATTGTGAAATGGCTAGAACTTACATATACAGAACAGTATAGAAATTAACTACAGAACTGGCTGCCTGTGTCTCCGTTTTTTTGAAACCATGCTTGAATTTAACTATATTCATAAATTAATCTAGAATTTCATTATTCTTCTTATGTTACAAAGTATTTGCCATGTTCTGGGGGTCTAAATTTGCAGAGAGAAATCTAATGATCTGCTTTGCATATCTGCTAGTAGGAAGCTTCACTTCAAAATGCATAACAAAAAGGCTTTTTAAGTCTTTAGTAATTTTGTTTAATAAACTAGAAGATAGTGTTTAACAAAATTTACAGATTTGAGGAAGTGATGTATTAAACCCAAATCATTTGACAAAGCTTGCAAGACCAAGAACAGTCAAGAAATGCTGCCCATGTACCCGTAAAGTTGTGCCTTGCTAACAATTCAGTATTCTGGTGGGACTCTTGGTGCTTATTTACCTTGGGTCTGTTCTTAGGAGCCTTGTGGTACACACACAAGTACACCATGGGCGAGCTCAAGGTAGTTTTCCTCTCAGTGAAACTAAGGCTGAAGTCGTGCACTGTGAAACCATCAAGAAAGCACCACTTGCAATTTGTTAACAAGGTCCTTGAGCAGTCCTGTCTACACATGCAGTGTACTCACCTAGGACTGGTAATGGGGGTGAACTTCATTGCCACTAAAGACATTCTTGTGGACATTTGGTCCTGGAACCATAATTGTTTTTAGCAAGTCATTGTTCCTACTCTCTATATTACACCAGCCAGTAATGTAGATCTACTCTGTTTGCTTTTATTATTTGGATGCAGAATAAGCTAATCTGGCATAATCTAATAAATCTGGAAGCTCTTAAAATAGGTAAACCCTGAACTCCTCTGATAATTCAGATAGCATGCAGCAGTTAAACTGTTGTTCTTGGAGTGTGACAAGGAGAAAGAAGGGAGCAGTTGGATGAAAGGGGTGTCCGTGGTATTCTTCTCTGTAGAACTGCTGAAATACAGACTCTACTCTGGATAAGTGGAGTTGATAATCTTTCTAAGTGCTCAGAGAAAAGTGCCTCAGCTTGAGTCTTCTCCTGTTCTCTAGTTTTTATCATTTGTACTTTGACAAGATCCAAGAAAACTGCAGAAAAGGGCCATTTCTTTGCATATGTGTTGTTCCATTGAAATAAATATAAACTCATAAGGCTAATATGAAGTTATTCATCACATGTTAGAAGTTGCTTATTTGTAGAAATGAATTTGGTGAAGTTTTATCCTGGGAAACACCAACTCACAGTAAGGTCAGTGAACTAGGTATTCTGGAAATTTTGGATCCCAAAGCATGGGATCCTATGGAAGCTATGGGTTTTGGAATGGTAAGCATTGTGTATCAGTGTGATGTATCATGTATCATAGATGCATGCATCTGTTCTACAAATAACGGTGTGTATTTAAAGTGTATTTTACAACCAGTAGAAGTCAGTAGTTTCCAATGTTGTTTTTTTTCTTCCCAGTGATCATAATAGGAGAATACAGAACACAGCAAATTGAGCTTGAATGTGAAGTTCTAGCTGTAGCATACCACATGCTTGCTTAAGGGTTATGATGGAAATGCTGTCGTCTTAGTATACTTAAAATAGATGAAGAGTGGAAAAGGATAAGGGAGAAACTGGAGAATGTTTTTTGGCTCCTGAAAAGATTGTTTTGAAATGCACAGTAAAGAGGTGCATGATGGAAGGAAATCATGGCAGATCCAGGATGTGGTGTACTAAATTAGTTTTCTTGGTCATTAACAGTCTGAACTGCAAGACTATGAAAGATGACATCAGGATAACAACCTTATAGTTATCTCTTTTCTTTTCAATAATATTAATACTTGAAATTTTATTCTCCTCACTTGTGTGTCCTAGATTTTTTTGTTAGATGTTACCATGTTGTGAGACAATGTATTTGTATTGACAAGCATTACAGATCTTCAGCAATTTAAAAATCTATCTGTTATAAAGTATATGACTGTATATAAACTGGGTTTTTTTTATAATCTTTCCATATGGAAAAAGATGTGGCCCTAGAGAATGTAAATTGAATACAGTAATTTAAGAATGAGTAAAATTACTTTTCATAGAAAACTCACTTTCAGAGAGCCACAGTTTGTGTACTCTATGCATCTGTTCCCTTTTGACGTTTTACTTTTCAACTAACTTTTGTCCTTTCAAAATATGTCTTTCACCTCACTTTTTTTACCCACATTTTCAGTTTCTACACTTTTGTACTTTCACATAAGCTATCTCCTGTGTGATTCATCACCAAAATTGCAGTATATATTTCCCTGCTAAAACAATCTGCAATGTATAGAAATAACTGTCTGTTACCCTTTTCCAGTAATGGAATATACTCTTCATTTCTTTACATATTAATTAAAACATAATCCATCTGCTAATAATGACTACCAGTATGTTTTCCTCTGCCATACTAATTATTATACTGTTTCATTCCAAATACTGTTAAGGGCAAAATGAAACACACCTTATATTTAAAGCCAAGAATCTGTTCTTAATGTAATTGAAATGTCAACACTACAACAAAGACTTATTATTAAACCAGATATGAAAACATATTTTTACATTATTTTCTTTCTATTACAAGGGCAAAAAGTCTCAATAATAATAACGCCACAATTAGAATTGTTATGCACACACTTCCTAGTTTCTTCCCCTTTCACTGGTGTCATTGTTACTTTTCCACTGTTTCTCTCTGGATCTTGAGATCATACATTGGCTTCAGTTTGGGGCGAGGGGATGCTATGGTTGTCAGTGTTGCATGTTCTTTGCTGGGAAGACTATGATATGCTGCTTCTTTCCTCCTCTTTGCTCTAGGGTCCACTTAGGGCTACTTTTACACTTTGTGCTTCTTTTACTGCGTAAATGGGGATCATCTTACATACATTGGATGCTTGTCCTTTGTTCTCTTTCCTACCCTTAAAACTGTCTATGACCAGCTCCCATGTCTGTATTTCTTTAATTCACTACTGGTGTAATATTTTTAGGCTTGGGGTCTCCAGTGTAATCCTATGCCCCCTTTCTTACCATTCCATACTGGTACACTGTATCCTGTGTTTTCACTTTTGTTGTCTCTGCTGCCATCCCATGCATACACTACATCAGTATGTTGGTCATAATTATTTCATCCTAAATGGAATAGAAAAAAAAATATATACCATACAAAGGTAAGGAAAAATAATGTAAACTAGGCATAACCACCTGGTCCTTGGAAAATTTGCTGTTTCAGCAAAACAAGTAAAAAAAAAAATATCCAGGAAAGCAAAGACCAATTTGGATAAAGCCTGACAAGATTCAGTCCTAAGTCCAAACCTTCTAAGATTTCTTCAAATCATATTGGTAGAGGTGGCAATGATGCATTTATGGGGATACAGAGCTACACTAGTTTACATTTATTTCATGGATGTGCTACTAAACATTCTTTAAAGAAAACCCTTTAAAGGGTTTAACCATCATGCTATGAATTTTTACATTCATGATCTTAAATCACTATGACTATACTATGCCAGTGGGAATATTGATGTACAGTAAAAATGAGCATATATGTAAAAACTGTGCCTAAATTAGTTTAAGGATCATCTGTGCTGATAAGTCAGAAGACGTATTTAAATGATCCAAGTTTCCTATTTTGGTGATCAAAAGAATACTATATTTTTCCTTTTTTGAGGTAGTCATGACTGTGATGTTTGCCATGTAGACGCTGCAGCATGACTTTCTACAAGATGTCCATTTTTACAGTTGTCATACATCCCTAACCTACCTTCACACTTCTTTCCATGGGGAATTTAACTTTTCTACCAACTCAACCATTGTTATTTGTCATAGCTAAAATGAATCACAGTCATATAGCACACACAGTGAGAATTTCATAAAATAGGACAGACTTTTTGTAATAATTTGCTTTTTTTCTTATGGTTTTATATATCACTTCATACACCTGAAAACAAACAGGTAAACTAAACATTTATATTGGACTAGAGGCAGTAATAATTTCACAAAATGTTGTATAAATCTTGAACTCTAGTTTGCAGAATATTTGCAATGAATGCCTTCTATTGCTGTGCTTGCATTTTGCCATATAGATGTGTAAATGTGGCAATTCCAAGTGCACATAAAGACAGCATTATTTCAAGTGAGATTTTGAAGTGAGTGTCTCGAGCTAACTCATTTTCTAACAGAAGTCATTAAGAATTTTATGAGAGCAACACACCTGAAAACCCTATCCTAAAAATCAAATAAAGGTAGATACTGTTTGGTTAGGTAAACAATTATGCCTCTAAAACAAGCATCACTACCAGAATGGTTTTCTATTTAATTCATCTGGGTAAGTAAATGAGTACATTATTTTTCTGTTTTTTCTAGTGTGTTGTATTTGCTATGACATCTGGTCAGATGTGGAATCACATCCGTGGACCCCCGTATGCACATAAAAATCCTCAGAATGGACAAGTGGTGAGTTGATTCTTTTAATGAGGGTGGGGGGCTGGAATATTATATAGATGGTCACTTTCAGCAGTGTGTCTACAGTTGCAAACTGTTTCGCAGCAATTTCACAGCACTGTATGACAGTCTGTCAGAGTCTTATGTCTCCAGTTGCAAGCAGAACTTATTTTGGAATTTCAGACATTTAGAAGGTGCCACAGTCTTTGATTTGAGCAATGAAATGAGTGGTCGTGTTTTCCAAAATTCTATCGGGCTCCCAGCTGTAGTGAATGTGTTATAAAATGTTCCATACCACACAATTTCCACTGCCCAAGGATAAACGAATATTGTGTCTTTTTGTAGAAACATGCTCCCTCACAAAGTGAAAAGCAAGTTTGTTTTGTGTTTGGTTTTTTTTTTTTTTCTTTTCTGGGTCCATTTACTCAAACTTTGAGATTTGTAACCTCTTATCTTTGTCTTTCTTGAGCATTTTAGTTAGAAAAGGAGATGGTAAATATTTTCATGTGCTTTGTACCATTTTCTGTCATGCCTGTAACTCTTCCACTGAATTTTATGGACTCCTTTTTCCTATATGTCTTTACTCCTTCAATTTAAATTCTTTATCAGCTTTACTGAGAAGTTACCACTAGTTGACTAGTGCCAAAATTACTGTTATGTCCTGCTACTGCTGTCTTTGAAGGGATTATCTTATTTGATCCTTCCTGCTAACAATTTAGCAAACATTCGTCAGAATTCAGAAGGGCAAACTCTCTTTGCCTACTGGGAAGGTAAAGAGGACCTTGGCTAGTTTCTACCACCCTTTGTTGTTTACCACTTTTCAAGCAACTTGTTGGAATGAAATCTATGAAACTTGCAGTGAACTTAGTGGTCAGGAAGCTTTTCCATAACTAGTGACTTGTCAAGCTATTTTCAGCTTTGACTATAACTAGTTAAAGGAGACTGGCTTATGTTTTAAAGAAAAAATTTATTCAAAGTTCCCTTTCTGTCATATCTTAATTGGAGTGGCAAAAAAAGATGGTTTGAATTTGATTACTGATCTGCTTTTTATCAGGAATGTAGCAGCATATTGATGTTATGAAATGACATGATTCCAACTGTCAACTTTGTTATGCAGAAGTAGAATTGATAATGTAATAATCTCTGTAAAACACTGTTCATAAAAAATCAGAGTTTTTCATTACTGTGTTGCAGTATTAAATTTATGATCTTTCCTATGGAGTGACAGAAAATAGAAATACAGCATAGAAAAAACATCATTTGTGACACAGTGGTTTTTACTATATCCAGTTTTATAGTCATTGCCCTTCTTAAAGACCTGTTTCTGAAGTATACCCTACATTAAATAATTTTAAAATATCCCTTTAATTGTTCCTTAATTTGTGCCATCTTGTCTCAGTTTTCAGAGTGTGAACTCATATCCTATCCATGTGTCTGAAAAGCTACTAGTTTGGGAGTGTTAGCATGGACAACTAAATAATGAAAATAATGGTGAAGACTGTTTTAAGTTCTAGACACTAACTTACTGTATACATATGTACCTTATTTTCTGGTTTTGCTCCATTGTATGACTTCAGGTAAGTTATTTTGTGCCTTTGATTCACCTCTTTCTCCTTGTTCATATGTGTCAGTACTTTCACCACCTTGGAGCTATCTCTGTGTCAGTAAGTAAAACCAGTCAGATTCTTAGAATTAAAAAAAATATAGATGCAGTATCACCAAATTTCTTATTTATTTTAAGGTATCAATGACCAGTGTAGTTGTAACTTAAAGTTCTGTTTTTTACCAGTGTTAGAAGCTTAATAAGTATTCTGTAAACCTTTACCTATTTTATATTGTGTTTTTCTTCAAATAACGTTATTGAACATTTTCTTGTTTCATTTTTCAGGCACTTATCTATATTCCTGTGACTTTGAAGTCATAAAAGTGTCTATCTAACACTTCTGAGAGATTTATTCAACCATGATAATTCACTGTAGCATTAAGTCAGCAACTGCTGTCTTTACATCTGGATGAAATTTAACCCATCACTTTCTTTCCAGTGTCTAGGATTTAGTTCCAATTTCAAATTTGCATGTGAATTTTGTACAAGGATTACTTGTACGTAATACTCTTTAACTTTGTTAACAGTCTTACCATGTAAAATTCAGTTTTTAAGAGGAGGCATAGAATAGCTCGCCAAGCTTAATTGTTTTATTGTTAGGTTCAAATTTACTAATTCTTAGCTTTTCTTATTTCATAGGAGTTAGTGGTTCAGTTCTCTACTAGCTGCAGAGCCTGATATGCCACCACACTTTGAAAGTGATAATATTCTGCCTTCATGAACTGTTCCTTGCCTCAGATATCTCCTATTGTTTGCTTTGTCCTTGTCATCTAAAATTGTGACATTTCATTTCTTTTTGTTAAATTCCCTTTTTTCAAAAGATGAAAAGGCATTTGTTTGCTTTGCTTAAACAACGCTACTTCCTAGTGCCAGTACCTTGTACAAGTAACATTACCAGGTCTTAAAATTTTTGGCTTCTGCACTACATTTATGATTCTTTGCTTAATTACCTACACTACTTTTAATTGTATGATTGTATTCTTTGAATGAAGCTTTTTAAACCATATTTTTGTAATTCTGTGTGGGTCTATTCTGTGAAGTTCATGTGCTCTCTTTTTGAGGTTATTGCAGTTACTTCCTTTATTCTCCTTTGCTGTCAGCTAATTTAAGTTTTTGGGACCATATGAAAGCAGCACCAATTTTTACATGGAAAGCTGAATCACACAGTACTGTTTGATACCTCAGTTCTGGTTTAGGTTGATGAAACTGGTGCTAGTCTTCTATCTTGACACATTCTTTATCTCTGGTGTATTTCTGGAGTTCTTCATCTTTTATCTAATAATTTTGCTAGGATTAGGCCCTTACTGACTGTGTGACACTAAAATCTGTATCTATTTTACTGGGAATGAGATTGAAAACTAAACATCCCATTGGTACCTGTATATAAACTGTCTTGGGAGAGTTCTGATTTTTATTCAGGGCTTGATCTGTATAGAGCTGGTGGTGAGACAAGTAGGGAGCTGGAGAAAGCAATTACATATTTTTGAGCCTCCTGCAGAGGGTAGTTCTGTTGCTCTTTAACTGACCTAACAGCTAAGAATTCTCATTAGATTTTCATCAGCTTTTAATCAAATAGCAGCAATGACTAAGAAAGCGTTTATGTATATCTATCCAGGGGGTAGTAGCCATTTTTCAGGTTTGGATGCAAATTCTACAATTTTTATTGTGCAGTATGCTCAAGACTGCATCTTTAAAATGGCTGAAAATTTGCAAACCTTCTTGTTTGAGAACAGGGCAAAGGACAAGCTTGATCTAGCATACTGAATCAAGATGGTTTCCAAAGCTCGTAATTTTCTCTCCTTCTCTGAGAAGTTGGAAAAGTTTTTGGGTGAAGAGGAAAATATGATATTTTTATCATCAGATATTAGATGGTTTTCCTACGTAAGCTGATGGATAGTGGTAGTATTTGCCACTATATTAATTGGACTTTTTTAATATGTCTTATATTTTAAAAGCTTGTTAAAATTGCTTAAGCATAAGTCAAATTATGTCCTTAGAAAGCAATTTAGATCTGTTTAGCATATCTTTTAGATAGAACACCTTGCAGTATCAGATAAAATATAAATATTTGTTCAATTGTGGAGTTTATTTAGCTTTTTTTCACTACTTACCTTTCATAGTTTTATAACCACTGATCTTTAGTCAGGAACAGTCTCTAAAATACCACTTTTCAAATGGTCTTGCTGACATGGGTATGTGGTAATCTGTATGTTTCCAAAGTTAAATGAAAAATATATTTGACTGCTACTATCATTTTTGCATTTGTCAATGCCAAATTAAGGTACTCTGTGTGAAAAATTTCTGTTTAGAATATTGAGATTCTTAATTCACAGTAGTCCTCTACTGCTAAGCAGGACAAAATGTCATTTATTAAAGTATATTCTTCTGTGGTTTTTGACATGACTTTTTGATACGAGTCTAATTAAAATAAATGGAACTATTTCTTGGAACAGTTTCAAAGAATGACTCTCCCTTTCAAGCTCAGTAAGCCACAGTAAATAGGTTGACTTTTGCCTTCAGTCTATCTGGAAGCACATTCAAAGTACAGCTCGCCAAGATTGTATTTGTAATGCCTGGCTTTTCTGAAAGTGGCCACATTGCTTCGTAGTGGTTCCAATATACACAAAAGTCACTTTACTGTGTGATATATTGTTAAATATTTGTCTTGCTTTTGGATTAAAAGAAGTTCGTACAGCTTATTATATCAGTATCTAATGCAAGATACCCAGATTGGCATCACTTTTACTACAGCAATATTTTGGTGCATCTGTCGACAATAATCACAACCATAGTGCTATTGAAAATACCTCTTAATATTTTATTGGGATAGTTAATTGTTTATATTAATATGCTTGATAGAAATGAGAAGTAGGTAATTTATGTTATGAGTGTATTTAATGAAATGGCTTTCCTGTGGTTATCAAAGCAGTGAATCTGCAACTCATAAAGGGTTTCTCAAGCCTTTTAATTTAAACATCTATCTTGATTTAGTCAAAAAACTTAACAATTGGCAGTGTAAGATGTCAAACTAGTATAAAACAATCTTAATTCTGTTAACAGATCAGCACAATAACAAATGAGCAACATCATATCTAATCTAGTATTGGGAAAAACTATTAACCTCTGTAAGACACCTGTTGTAATTTGAGATTGCAAGGGTGATCGTACCTGGCATTTCAATAACTTTCTGTATAACACGTGTTTCTACCTTGATATTAGAAAAGGGAAACCTTACACAATATTTTGTACCCTTTTTTATTATGGGAAGAAAAGGCAGTAGGAAGATGATCATGACATAAGGGTTGCTCAAATGAGTCGTCAGAATCTCTAAATTCTTAAAATGGTCAATTCTTCAAGTGTACATGCCGTAAAAGTTCAGGTAGTACCATTGTCTTGCAAGTTCTGTAGTTTTGGCTGAGTAAAGATGGAATATGTTCCTATCAAGTAAAACTGGATTTCAGTCAAGTAATGAGGCAGCAGGTAGTCTGTCATGATAAAATCAAATAAAATAAAAAAGGCGCTAGATTTTAATCGCTGCTTTAATTACAGACATCCAATTTTAATTGACTGATACCACTTTCAACTAACAAACGCTCCTTGTTCCCTCCCCTCCTCCCCCCTTTTGCTAAGTGTAGATGGGCTTCTAGAAGCAATTTATCTTCATTTGAAAGAGGAACGGTTTTGTACAGAAAATTTCTTTTTATGTCAGAAATCAGGGAGTCCTCAAATATGTGAAGTTACGGAGTATCTGAAGATAGACTCATAATGCAATACAGACAAATATACCTTTTTTTAAAGACATAAAAGCAGAATGACACCAGGGGAAAACCTGTTCATGTTGTTCTATTACTACTAAAACAAGAGCCATTTTCTTAAATCCAACTTGAGTGCCAGGTAGGAATCTTCTGTCTTCTTGGACTTTACTGATTGTGTAGATGTTAAAAGGTAAGAGCCTTCTCTAATAAAATAATTTTGATTGGAAGGTACCTCTGAAGAACATCTAGTCCAGCTGCTTGCTCAAAGCTGGTCAGGTTGCTCGGGACTTCATCTAAGCGAATTGTGAATGTCTCCATGGTTAGAGATTTGCCAACCTGTTCCAATGTTTGACCATCCACATAATTCTTTTAATTTTACCTGTTAATTTATTTTTATTTTTGTTTTATTTCCCTCCGGAACAGTCAAGGTAAATTTTATCCTTCTCATCAGTAAAAGCTGATTTAGCTGAGTTCTTAATTAGAATTTAGCACTGACTTTAATAAAATTAGACTTAGCCCAGCAGTGCGCCTTTTCAGAGCTCCTGATAGCATACCTTTGCTTAAGTGGCACTACCACTATTATGATATCACTGCAATATCCACACTAGAAATGGAAAACATTAAGCCTGGAATAGTCATACAGTTTTTTCTCTGTATAGATTCTGTTCTCTGAATAGAGCTGTGCAGACAGTCTTCCTGTAGCTATTAAACAACTTCAGCATGTGTGTTTTCTTCTAAAATCTTACAAGTTTTCAATAATTTGGGGGGGGGGAGGAGAAAAGAGGAAAGAACTCTACTATATTTTCAGGTATCGCACAACACAGTCTCACTACTTTAGATGGATTTTTTTACGAATCTTTCCTCTTCCGTGCAGAAAGATAATCTATAGTACAAGAGTGCAGATGTTCCTTTTGCTGAAGTAAAATTTCAGCATTTGGGAATTGTCTTGTGAATTACTAAGCAAGTATCAAAATACTTTCTATCCTGCAGAGCTTTCCAGAGTTATAGACCTGGTACGTTTTTCCACCGGAGAGCTCTTGCCTCTCCATATAGTTTTGCTAGTGAGCATTAATGCTGTCATTTCAATGTAACAGATTAGATCTTATGCCTGTGAACAGTGTCAAGAGAAGGAACAAGCATTTGAGTGTGTTAAGGTAAATGAAGCAGCATACTTCAGGCAGTCCTTCATGGACTAATTCACTCGTAATCTCTGGTTCAGAGATACATTTTTGTTGTGGTTATTCTTCTTTATGGTGGTTATTTGTTATTAAAATAATAAGTGGTTTTTTTTAAACTGCAAGGCAACAGTTATTTGCTACTTGATATTTTGATCAATATAAGATGCTTTTTGTATGTTTTAACCGAAACAAAAATTATTCTGACATTGGTTTTTTGTCTAGCTCTCTTGACAACATTAATTCCTTTCTTTGTCTCACCTTTCATGTTTATGGCTGTTCCTGATAGAAGAAACAATTGAGAAGACATAAGGACTAAATTAAAAGGCAAACTAAAAAGTTTTATTGTACATGAAGTTTGTTCTTCCAAGCCTCTAAAAAGCAGTAAGATAGTACTATACATCCCACCTTTTAGATATCAAATATTTCCTGGAGTTCCTGGACATTAAACGGCAGGATATCTGTTTTCTGTTTTTCTGTTCTTTGAATCATTCGTAGTAATTGCCTTTTTTTTTTTTTTTTTAAATTCATATATGTTGACACCCAGATCTTGTAGATAATATATTGAGGAACAGGCACACATACCTGTTTTCATTATTTTCCTTACATATTCTTTTGAAGCATTATGAACATTCACAAAGTTAATGATGCTACCACTACTGTTCTTTGTGCCTTTCATTTTGAGACTTAGAAGTGTCCTGTTCTTGGAGTATTTTCCCCCACTGCTGTTGTGGTTTAACCCAGCAGGCAGCTAAACACCACGCAGCCCTTTGTTCACTCCCTGCCCCTAGTGGGATGGAGGAGAGAATCAGGGAAAAAAGAAGTAAAAATTTGTGGCTTGAGATAAAAACAGTCTAAGAGGACAGAAAAGGAATGGATAATGATAATAATGATAATAGAATATACAAAACATGTGATGCCCAGCACAACTGCTCACCATCCGCCAACTGATGCCCAGCCAGTTCCCAAGCAGCGGCCCTTCCTGGCCAACTCCCCCCATTTATATACTGAGCATGAAGTTGCATGGTATGGAATATCCCTTTGGCCAGCCTGGGTCAGCTGTCTTGGCTG
>NW_010538161.1:0-5470 GCF_000687285.1 Phaethon lepturus | reverse complement strand
TCTTGCTGGCAGGCCAGGCCATGGGAAGCTGAAAAGTCCTTTACTGCTCAGCAACTAAAAACATCAGTGTATTAACATTATTTTCATCCCAAATCCAAAACACCCTGTTGGGAAGAAAATTAATACTGTCCCAGCTGAAATGAGGACAACTGCTTCGCAGCATACATACATAACAATTCAACAGAATCTGAACACAGGTAGCTGAGGAACCAGTTTTGACTTCAGATAGTGTGCTAAGATAGGCAAAACCTATTCCTATGCTAAAATTAAAATAGAACAAACTAGTACTTGGGAAGGTTATACATATAAGCAGAACGTGAGAGTAGGAGCGCTCGTAAAGGCAAGGGTTTACTACTGGGTTAAACAGGTTGTTTGAGTTTGTTTTGTTTTGTGGTTTTTTTTTTCCCCCAAGTCAGTTGTAAAATTACAACTGATTTTTTTACAGTAGACCTATTCAAAGCAATTTTGAAAATCATATCCAAGGAACATGTGTGTATGCATTTTTCTTTCGGCACAGTAATGCTTCAATAGCAGAAGCAATTTGGTCTAGCTGTAGAATAAACAAAGAGAATCTTTAAATAAATGAAGGACCTTGTTTCCTGACTTTTTTGCGTTTTTCAGGTTAGTTTATACAGCTTACTTATTTAATGTTCATTGGTTGGTATTGTACTTCTGTTTATTACAGTGGTTGTAATTATAAAAGAATCAGAACATATGTATATACTTTCATCTTCTCAATACGCCTCATAGCAATATATGTTGAGAAGATAAAGCTATTTCATATATCTGTAATGCTTGTGTGATCAGAAATGCCATACAATATGTGTTATTAATATTAAAGCTTTCTGCTGTTCTGTTATGTCCAAAGGAAAAATTCAAGCTAATCTATTTAGATTCTCTGGAATATACTCTAATATGCAAACTATAGTCTTATAATTAAAGATCCTGGTGAAAGGTTCAATTTATTTAATTATTTTTGTATTAATTCAATTAGATTTTGCTGACAGGGATAGCTTACATGGCTGTTACATTATCAATGCTTATATGTAGAAGCAGACATTAAGTCTTGCTGTGGCTGTGTAAGTGGTAAGCTATATTTATCAAAAAGTCACCAAAAATGTTTGAAAGGGAATTACTATTTTCCAACTGTTCCATCCATCTTCCTTGGAGGATGAGGAAGAGAGAATTTAACTGCTATCCTGATTGCTGGTCAGGATTCAAACTATTTTTATGTCACCATTGTTGAGAAACAAGTTCACAAAAGGAGTGGGCTTTACACAAGCTTTAGAACAAGGAATTATTTTCATTTTGTACAACCCTTTAGACAAGCACATTTCTGCCTGCCACTTAAAAAGCTATTGCAGAACTGCCACATGTATTGGTTAGAAAAGGTGATCTCTAGAGCCCTTCTTAGGAGAGATGACTTTCGCATAACACAACTGAGATTGATCTGCTTTTTAAATGTTTTAAGAGCATCTTGCATCTAGCTAATATGATGCTCAGAAGTGGGTTGTGGAGCAGATTTAATGTAATGTACATCACATTTTCTTAGTATTCAGTGCTTACAGAATTAAACTTTCACATTTATTAGAAATAGATGATAGTTCAGTACATGTTTGTACTGAAAAGGCATTTTTCACTGTTCTCCTTGTAAGTTTATCATTAATATTTATATGAAAGCTGTTAAAGGCTGGAGCATTTTAACTTCAGGTACAGTGCAAATTAAAAAGAGTTCTTTACTGATGGTCTTGCAAATCTAAAAAACATTTCAAACAAAGTAATGTTCATGTGCCTTTTGCACATCCATAATTATGTAGTTCATATTAATCAGACTGAATTATCGTTGTTGGTTAAAAAGAGGAGTTGTTCCATAGTTTTGTCTATGCCCAAATATTTGGGCATAGTAATACTCACAGTCCCTTTGTGTTAGCTACTTCACCTTCTGAATGTGCATTTAACTAGCAGCATGCTACAGTAAGTGGAAATATTGTAAGCACTGGATCAACTGCACAGTTTAAGAATGGATTTTAAGAATCGATTTAAGAACAAAATTGAATTAAATTCATGCTGTTAGTCATTTAATATCCAAATAATTGATCACTTGTATTATTTTAATTATCTCTGGAAAATACAGAACCACAAGGACATGATGTGAATGTATATGCCACTTTAGGTAGTGCTCACAGAGAGGCCATAGTGTGTTTACTACTGTGGTCTTTCCACTGTATCGCTCTCATCCCTTAAAAACACTATACTAAATTCAGGCTTAAAAATATTTTGCAAACCTTGAGTAACTGGAAAAATAAAAACAGTACACAGACTTTAATTTGTATTTCTGGCTTTTTTTTCCTGTTTGTTTAATTTCCTGCTTTCCTAACTGTACTAAAATATTGGAAAGCTTCATTTACTGAAGAAAAAACAATTGAAACCCCTCCAAACAAGCCTCTTTAAAGCTGAGGAAAAAATTCTGGAAGAAACAGATTAGAGAGACATTCAAACCACTGTTACTCTGAGGATTTTTTTCTATATAAGTTGAAAAACACACCTTACAAACAAGATAATGGATATAGCATGGGGTAGAATGAATCCTGAAAATAGACAGCACAACTGAAATAGTAAACACACAACAGCAATTTGAAAATGAAAAGGACAACTGGGGAAAGCAAACAAACAAACAAACAGGGGCAAAACAGTAGAATCCTGGATTTTACCGGTATAGCTGACCAGTACATGTCTGCTGATCTATTTAATGTCTTTAAAATGAGCCTTTTTTCAGTGGAACTTATTCCCTTTGAGAGTTAAAGAATACTGTAAGGTTGGGTTATTAACGTAAGTATACCACCAAGTTAGCAAGTTCAGTCCAAATGCAGAACACCGGTTTGAAGGGTTTTTTCCTTCTCCTTTGCCCCTCATTTTTTTTATTTTTCTGCATTTGTCCATCTACACCATTCACAGAGCTCTGGTCCAGCAAATAACTTTGATGCTTAATTCATAATGCGTGAGTACACAGTAGTGGGAGAGCCCTTGTACATTGTCCAGTAATGGGCAAGTGCATCTTATGAAAATCTTTTACTTTAATGAAGATTTTGCTCCCAGACTTGTTTTACAGCACTGTTGTACCACCTTTTGTATTCAAATGAAACTTCTTTTAATTGTTGGGTGAATTGCAGATGCGATACTTTGTACGTTGATTTTGACTTAATTTTTTAATAGGCAGATCACATTAATGAATCATGTTCAGCGTGTACTTATATAGCAGATACTTTTTTTCCTGGCTGAGTTCTTTTCAGATAATGAGAACTTAAGTTGTAGAAATCCTTCTGACTTTTGAAGCATATAACAGTCATTTCTTCCCATGTGATGTAGTGATGGCTTTTTCCTTGGTTCCTTTCTGACATCAGCTGAATATATTAGTACCTATTTTTGCACTCAAATCATCAACTTGAAACTTAATAAATTAGTCCCAAGATCTAAAGTTTGTGTTTTTGAACAGCCTATTCTGTCTCCCATTAAACCAGTTCAACCTCCTTATAGTGTTTGTTCCAAACCCATTTTTCTCCAGCTTTACATGTAACAGAACGAATTGCCAAAGTCCAGATAAATAGTAGAACATTTTCTTTGTCAAGAGGATTAATTACCTTGAGAAAGAGATTGTGCCTGATGAATCTGGTATCTGTTTCTTTGGAATAAGTGTGCTGTATTTCCTTTCATTTTTCATGTTCCTTCATATGTTTAATTGTTCTTTAGTTTGAAATTTATTCAGCAGCATTTAATGTTATTGAAATCTTAACTTCCTTTCATAATGTATTTAGTTTCTATGTATGCTGTTCTATAGATTTATAATAACATGATCAGATAGATTTGGTTAGAATACGTACATAAAAAAATAAAATTGCTACTAGTCTTTAAGTTCTATGTACTAGTTTTGGAATTCTGCTTTTTGAGTTTTCTTTCAACTTTTTATGCGGTACAGGTGCATTCTGTCAGCTGTGGACCCTTGTATGCCTTTTATTCATCATGAGCATTGCTGAAAACAGAATTCAGAAATTGGGTCATTACCACCCTTTGCCATGTATTAACTTCCTTGCTTGTTCTCTGTTTTAATAGCTGAAATATGAACTATCTGTTTTCATTTCATTTCATTTGCAGGACCACCTCAGCTTACCTCCTGACAACTTTAATTTCATTGTTAAGCTTCTTGACCTTTGAAGAGGGAAATGTATTTGCTAGTCAGTCTCTTTCCATTCTTTCTAAGATCTGGTTGTTCATTGTATTCCATTCAGGATTATTAATGAATTAGGTCTGAAGTCCTTCCCTGAAAGGTCACTAATTTATTTATTTATTTATTTATAAGATGTGTGGGATACTGATTTCAACATAGCTTAAGAAACTTAAACTGTTAGTCTCTGAGTCATTCATTCACCAAACTTTTCTAGTGTAGAAAATGATTTTTCATTTCAGTTGAACTCTTTTGAAATGTAAAAGTCTTAAATTTAAAGTTTTAAATGTGTTACTATGAATCTTTCAGTTTAATTTACTGAATCAACTCAGGTCATTTTATCTGAAATTATTTTATACTTTCTGTGTCTTTACAGTGTCCTTTTTTCTATGAGAAATGCGCTTAAAATATTATTGCTTCTTGTTGAACCAGTGGGTAACTGAGGATAGAATCTGCCAGGTGTCACATACCCATCATTGAGGTCTGCTGTTAGTAGTATCTGTTTCAATTCTATCTTAGAAAATTAGTCTTCAGTCTACCACGAGGAATTCTTTTTCTGAATGCTTCTCAGTTCTTTACCTTTGTAATATCCTTCTCCGTGAGCAGGGTCTGAGTCATCTCTTGACCTTGTTCTCCTCCTCCAAAGTCTGAAATGTTCTGCTGAAACTCAGGTTATTTTTTAATTTCCTTTTTTCTGTGAGTTCACCCGCACCAGTGTTTAGTTCAGCTGCGGGGTGCTCTTTTGAAGCCCCTTCATTTCCTCCTTCTATACCTTGGTTCACATTACACAGGGCACACGGGCTATGATTCTTTTGGATGAAATGAAGCCAGAAGGTGGACTCCAGGAGTTCAGCCAGTACACTCCCAGATGCTACTTGTTTTTTCAGTCCATTGGAGCAAGGAGGAACTAGTGTGAAGCAGAACCACTTGAGATGTGTATAGTGTGGATACTGGGTTTTGGGAATTAATATGCACTACTTGCTAATATAAAAATAGCCTTTTGAGTCATCAGCAACTCAACATAAGCATTTTTGCAGTAATGGTCTATTTTCCAGTCAAATTCTGAAATTTGTTCTGATATGAAGGGTGATGTTGAGCAGGAGGCTCTGCTTCTATGAAGACATTTCCGTCACAGATTTCTATCTGATATCGCTCCTCCTAGGAGAAGCTATGTCTTACATTTTACCAGATATGTTCTGGAAATGGACCATCAAATGAATCTATATCCATTTCCTGCTTTTATATATATAT
>NW_010538160.1:121116-121364 GCF_000687285.1 Phaethon lepturus | reverse complement strand
GCTCAGTACACCAACGGCCCTGCTCGGCCTTGCCACTCTACACACCTACCTAGTAACACCAAACACTCACACCACTTTTACTTCTCCCCCAGTACCACCTGCCCTCATCTCTTACTTAACGTCGCAGCTCCTCCACACACCTGCAGCAGGCCAACGGCACAGGCACCCGACTAACAAGGGTGCAGGATCCATCCCATTACTCACCCAGTAACTCTCGGGTCCCGTGCAGACGCCTCCAGCCTCCTCGA
>NW_010538160.1:120468-120757 GCF_000687285.1 Phaethon lepturus | reverse complement strand
ATTCGCCTGCTCGGGCCTGACTACCTCTATCGCCCCAGGTACGAACAAATGCCTACCACAGGCGCACCCGCACCTCTGTCAACCCTGCCTACGTGTCCGCCTGCCGGGGTGCACCCGTATCTGTTTTCCAGCTTCTCCCGCTACTGATCCTAGTCCGCCTGCGCCCCGGGGCAGGGCCCGCGCCGCCCAGTAGGATATCACTCGGGTCTATGCCACACCACCAGCGGTAGGCAAGCGCTCGGCAAGCGCCCGCTCAACCCCTGACAAAAGCCCCCGACGAAGGACCCCT
>NW_010538160.1:113404-120380 GCF_000687285.1 Phaethon lepturus | reverse complement strand
CGCGACGCGGCGCAGGTAACAAGAGGCCACGCGCAGGCCCCACACGCGGCACTTGCCCCTAAGGATGCGTGGGCTTTAAAGAAGTTCAGAACTCGGCAGCGGCGCGGACGCTTTTCGCTGCAGTGTCCCCTTTAAGCAGTTCGGCGGCGCGCGATGTGGGGTTGGCCACCCCCTGCCTGCAGGCGGGGTCCGGCGCACAGGGTCTTGTTCTCCGGCTGGGAGGAACAGCGAGCCGGTAGCCGCCCTGTTGGCGTGCCCGGGCCTTGTCGTGGTCGCTTGCACCACCCCTGATGCTGCTGGCGGCCCGGTGCTCTGCCCGCCGCCTGGCTAGGGGCACATTGCGTCAGCGGGTGCTCCAGTATAGCAGTTCGCAATTGCAGTGGTTGAGACTATTTTTGTAACGTTAGTAATTAGCTAGTAGTTACCAATTAGCAGTGAATATAAAGATGTTATGAAATTTACTACACTTCCAGAAATGTTGCTAGATGATAGTCTGGCTGCAGTTACAGGACTTTTGGCCCTTTTTATTTATTTATGGTAACTCTGGGGTTTTTTTAATGTTTGTTTTGAGTTTTTTTCTGTGTTTGATTTCTTTGCAGTTTTTTGTAGTTTGGTAACTGTTCATTACTGTAAGTCATCAAAACCTGAACATGAGTTGGCAGTGCTGTGCTTCATCAAACAAAGCAAACAGCATGCTAAAGCGTATGGGAGCATTACCTGGATGAGGCTTGAAATACCTGTCCTCTGTTTGTATGTGGAACTTTTCAAGAGACCAGCCCAAGCATCAAGAACAGTGTGAACTGGCAGCTGGGAGATGGGTCAGCCTAGATAATGTGGCCTGTCAGCAAAGAGGGAAAGAATTGGCTTAGTCAAAAACAAAAACCAAAAAAACAAACAAACAAAAAAACACAACAAGAAAAAAAAGAGGAGCAAATGGAATTGTTGTCCTAATATGTAAAATTGTTTGTAATATGTAAATGTTGTTCTTCCTTTTCATCTCTGTAACATATTCTTTATGTCCTAACTGTTTGGTAAGAGACAACAAGCTTAAGTTTCAGTAAGCAAGGTTTAGGTTAGGCATTAGGAAAATATTTCTAAGCTGGGACAGTTAAACATTGCCAGAGGAGTTTGTGACTCACTGTCACTGGACGTTTTAAAGATGAGGTTAAAGTAGGAGTTTCCAAAACTTGTGAAACTTGCCCCCGGCTTCTGTCTCCATCACTTCACCTTCACTCTTTCAGAACCACGGTGGCTGTCTTGCATCCGTGCCAGCTTCTCCCTGCCACTGCCTCTCCACACCTGGTTCTGCAAGTCCAACTGGAAGCGTTATTCTGTGGCATGCAGCCACACAGCCCTGTAGCAACTGCAACAAGGTGCAAGGGGTCTGTCTGTTCAAAGGGGCTGCGTTAAGCAAAGTCTGTTTGCTGTGATTCTAAGGGCCAAGAGACAATCTTGAGGGGCTCACAAAATCGCAGTTCCTCTTTGCTTAAGTCTTGCAGTCTTACTTTAGACCGTCAAGGATCACTCAGTCTTCAACTTTAGAGTCACTGTGGTACTGGGTTGGGTGGAGAGAACAGTGACAACAGTACTTTTTCTTAATGTTTCAGCAAAGGCATTGGTACTAAGTAACTACCTGCCTACCAGTTTTGGTATGTGCTACTTACTTTTTGCTTTTGTTCTTTTTATTCTGTGGTTGTTAACAGAATAGCCCCGTAATGTGGGTTCCTGCTGCTAAACAAATGTTTCTCTTGGAAATGTCTTGTCATGACAGAGCAGTAGAGCTGCTCATCACTTACCCTTTTTTTTTTATAAAGCTTCTAATTGCTGCAACAAAAAACAAAATATAAAAAAGGTGCACCATAAATGATGATTTCAGTTGGAGGTCTGTACTTGCTATAAAAATTGACAGGTTGAGGTGAAAGCGTTGAATACCTGACAATCACTGGCTAAGACCTTAAACATAAAACTTCTTGCCTGACAAGATTCAACTGACCTTGAGCAAACTCGTTAGGCTTCCTGATAACAGGAGCTCAGGACCTTTGGGCCGAGATAAAGCACCAAAGAACTAGTTTAAATTGACCTCCTTGTACTGTTCTGAGGCCGAAAGACTGATTAACTAATTCAATGACTATATATGGACAAAGGAAGCCCAAAGTTCAACTAGCGGACAGTGTGAGGAAGACTATGGACGACCACCTGAGGGTGAAAAGACCCTAATCCTAATTTTACTGTGCATGCTTGGACTCTGTAAATGAATTCTGGGAACTCATCACCATAAGACTGCCCTTTCCAGGAAATCTGATAAATATGTATGATTTTTCTGTATATGAACTGATGTTCTTTACTAACCCGTTGGAGCACTCATGGTGGAGCTATCCCCAGTGCTGCCCAGCGCTGCAATAAAGAATGCTTGCCTTCTAAAACTTCAAACTAAGTCTTAGAGGGTTTCTTGCTGACTTTTCAGTATCAGAGGCTTTTGAGCAGAGTAGGAATCCTTACCACGTTGCTTTCCTATCCTTTACAATTATTTTTTTTTGCACCTAAAAAACTCCCTTTTGCATCCTTATATGATACTTTGAATCCTTATATGGTACTGAAGGTAGTGTAGAAAATAAACGTTTTGAAAGGGTCATGACGTTATTTTTGCTACTTTGGTATATTTTATCCATTTCTATGCTAAAGACAGATTTTAAACAGAAATCTACAGGCTTATTGATGGTACTTTTCCCACTGTATGTATACGGTGTAGCGCAAATCTGTTTTACCACATCGAACTTAATCACTACGTGGCTATTCAAAGAAACCTCATCATGATTTACTACCTGTCAGTATGAAATATCAATGGTATGATTTAATCTACGCAGTCTGTGCTTATTTCTGAGGAAAGTATATTATTTCTAAGCAATTTATGAAAGGGAGATGCATAGTTCAGGCACTGTTTATTTACTATAATATCTTAAAATATCCACATTATAGTTCAGTTTTACTCCTTTTGAAAAATATCCCCAAAACCTTTACAAATGTTTTTGTTCCACAAATAGCTGGGATCCACCTTGATTTCCATTATGTTAGATCCACACTGTTTTCTGGGTTTTTGGGTTGGGAAGGCAGGTTTGGTTTGTTTTGTTTTTTAAATCATATTAGGTACAGTTGAATAAAATAGGAAAAAGCCAATTTTTCTTGAGCAACCACAGTCTTTCAGTAATAATTTTTTGAAAAGATTTGACTGCTGGAAATAAGTTTTCAGTGAATACTTTCAGTCACTTTCTGTTTAGAAATTTACCAGCAAATTTGTTTTCAAAACAATAATTTAATGGATTGAAAAATTAGTCACTTCTTTTAGTTCGTGGAAATTTGTGGAGTTTTCTCTCATATATAACAGCATGTAGAAACTTAAGCTAAGATGGTAACAGTGGAGCAGCAAAGAAACGAAATTGTTTAGGTTAGCTATATCAGACAACTAGTGGGCCAGATCGTGAGCTGGAAATATGAAGGAAGGGATAACCAATGGCATCTGTACTTCAACTTAAGAGTCGAATTTAAAAGTACGGCTAATTGAGATTTGACAAAGAGTAATTATGTTGAATTGCCTGCTGCTTTCACTCACAAGCTTATTACAGCAAGTACCCTTTTTTATTTATGGAAAGAACTGTCATTTTTATTATTGGTAATTTTAAACATGAATTACAGTAATATTTTTGTTCAGATAGTTTATGGTTATAATCAGTATCCACTGATCCTAGAAAAATACTGTTAAACTCTGAGGATTGAGTTGTAATGCTGTAATTCTTCAAAAAATAGTTAAAATTCCTTGATTATATTTGTTTTCATATGTTCTTGATGAAAGTAGCTTCTGAATTTGAACTTTAAAAAATTCTTTTTGGTGATTTAAAGTGGTCAGAAGCACTCATGTTCTCCCATGAATATGAATTTTGCAGTAAATATCTAGATTCATCAAACGTAACACTCCTACAGTTGTTTCATATTTTCTAATCTAGTTTTTTATGGCTGTGTACATTCAATAAATAATAGCAATATAAAACTGTTTAATGTAAGCTTATTCCATCAAAAGTAGAAGAGGCATAATTTTTCTTTCAAATGAAAAATACTGGTATAGTACATAGGTTAGAAATACACAGGGAGGTCACTTTGAATAAGAGTCAAAACAAGATACTGTGGGACTCAGTTTTGTGACAGGTGAATAGATAAAAGTTATGTACAGCTGTTAATTCTGTATAAATAAATCAGAACAACAAAACAGGGACCCATAATTTACACATACTACGTGCTTGGTTTTTATTTATAAACATATGACACATGCATGAATGTTTTCAGATTCACAGTACATTTCAGAGTCACTAGTATTTGAGGAATGTTTAGTCACAGTATACTTGATGTACATTACGCTTTTCAGTGGCAGAGAATTGGAAAGGAGTGGTTTCATTTTCAGCTGTGTGAATGAGGAAGATTTCAGATTTTTTTCACTGTAAATGTCGAAGTTTGCTTATTTGGGCTGGGGTCTTTCTCCTTCATCTGCTCTTGTATATGCTGTTCTATTTACTTAAGATAATGTGAACTGATGAAAGTTCATGGTGCTTTAAAAATCTTAACTTCTTACATAAGTTTCTAGGAGTGCTGGTTACAGTCTTGTTTCCATCACTTGAAATGAATGAACAGATGATTTTTTAATATATTAAAAGAGACATTGAATAACAGAAATCAAATCAGAGCAGGGAGGAATAGCATCTGAACTGAATCCCAGTTCTTTAAAGATAACCACTTCAGAAACAAGTGCCATTGAAGAATATGGTGCTATGCTATTAAGTTTAATTATTTTAATATTTATTAATGTTAAGCACTTTTATATGTTCAATGCAGAGTAATCTTTAGGGTTGCCAGTAAATAGATTTGGCTTGTATTGTAATGCCATTCTGTTTTAGATTAACTATGAATAAATCTCTGACACTACAGATACCTTTGGTTAATAGATAGATACAGATATATTTATTGATATAATAAACAATGGAATATGGAAAAATTTAAGAACTTTTTTTCCTTCTGAAAGAAATATTAAAATAATGCAATTTGCCTTCTGGCTAAATTACTTGTGAAGTAACCTCACATTGTGAAAGTGTAGGAATGTGAAGTTCATAAAATAATTTTCCTATGTCCTCTATGGTATTTTTGACTGCTATATAAAAATATTATATAACAGAACTAATAAAGTCTGTTTTACTGAAATTTGTAAATGAAGCAAAATAAACCTACAGAAGCTGATTCAATGGGAAAAGTTACTAGTTGAGCTTTTCAAAATGGATAATGTTAGATGCATTTATTTTTCTTTTTTTGTGGCAATAGTCTATGACTTAATCTTGCTGGTGTAATATCTGTGGGCCACTGCACCTGAATAAATTTGAGATGAGACCTTTCCTGTGAAGGAAGACATGCATTTTATTTGGGGGTTTTGTCTGTTCATTTCAAGGTGCAAATGGCCCCTGCAAAATGTACAGGACATTGTGCAAACATTTTGTAACAGTTCATAAGCATAAATTAGACTGTCATACTGCTGTTCTACCCCTTTAAATTCAGTTTCAACATTGAAATTCTAAGGTTTATGTTGCTTCTGATGGGTTGTAATTTATTTCTTTAATTTATTTTTAGGAGAAATTACATCCAAGAAATCTTATCCCAGAGCTTTGTAGACTGTTTTATGGTTTAGGCTGGGTAACAGGAACTGGTGGTGGTATCAGCGTGAAACATGGGTAAGTAAAGATGGAAGACAAAGAATGTGATGGTTAGAGAGAGAGAGGGCGGCTGTGTTTAGTAGCTGGCGAGGACATTTCAATTCCATGAAGAATGTTTGAAAGTCAAGAGTAAGCAAGCAGGTAGAGGGGGAAATGAACACTATGCCAAATTTAGCCATATAGAAGGGAGGTGGGTAGTCTGAATTAATCATTGAAGTCCCTTCAATAGAGACAGCCAACTTCAGAGAGTGACTTTTTCTGTCCTTTTCCTATCTTTGTTTAAGGTAGATGAATTGTCTTTAAGGCACAATGCATTCCCCCTTTTTCATTTTATTGACTATGGAATTTAGAGTGTGTTACACCCGGCACATGGCTTTCAAATGCCAATGGTTAGATGAGATTAATCCCACCCTACACATTTTGTAGGCAACACATTTCCTTTGAGAAGGAGATTACTGTTCTACTGAGATAATTTCTAAGGATATATTCTTAACATATAATTAAAGCAGGACAGATAACAGCAAAACAATTTTTGGTGTGTATCCACTACTAAGGAGCACCACTTTGCTTTTTAATTCATACTTTCCAAGCTCTTAATGGAGACAGAGCTCCTCTCAGTGGCCACTGAAAAAAGAGACATCCTCATTCTGCAAAACACCTTGCACAGTGCCTGCAAGTCTGTCCCCAGTCACAGGGTGTTGTGACACTCTATCTTGAAACTGTCTGACCTCTCATTTTTCTGACGTACACTTGCATGCAGACACAAACAGCCATTGCTATTCAAATATATGAGAGATATATATACCTGAAGTAAAGGCTCTAAATGCTAGTGTTTGTGCTGTTCTAATGGCTTTGTGTAGGTCATTTCACTTCCCTGCTTGATTTTGCAAGCAAAGCAACAGCAATAATAATGAGAGGAACAATAAGAGGGTTAATTCTTTATTTAAAGTTCCTTGTCTATGGAAAGATCTTTCCAGCGCTAATTTCTCATCAGTAGCTAAATGTAGCCTATTTTCTTCATCATTTCAGTGCAATTCATGTTGGCTGTGACAAGACAAATGGTGTCAACAGAGACTAACATACTAGTACAGTTTTCCTCAGCAGTTCTATAACTTGGTTGCTCAGACTATACTGAAATACATATTTGAGTTAGTACCAATGTAGGAATCATTACATGGGAAATAGTGAAAGAACAATTGAAATGATTGAGATTCTAACAACTGGGCTTAGCA
>NW_010538160.1:110949-113373 GCF_000687285.1 Phaethon lepturus | reverse complement strand
CATTCCTCACTGTGCAGTTTGTATCAACTGGTCAGAATAAGAATGCCAATTTGGACATATGGGATAGCATATTAAAAATGTATCTAGAATTCTTTGTCAGGTGTCCTATATTTCAAAGGCTGTATTTCATCATGATTTTCCCTTTGTGATTAATTTCTAAAAAATATTTTTTTTTTTTTAAGAAAAAATGCCTGTCTTTTTTGGTAACCTAATTATCATGGTTTCTTAGCCTGTTGTGTTCTCAATCATGTTGCTCATGCAAAGGACTTAAGACTAAATTAATGCAATGTTGGCAGTGTTAATTCATGTATGTTAAAAATGACAAATATGATAAAGCCACATTTTTATGTGCTTCACAGCTGTTTTACCACTATGAAGAGTACATCATCTTAAAAGTTCTATTTTTGGAAGAGTTGGAATCATAGAATCGTTTAGTTTGGAAAAGACCTTTAAGATCATCAAGTCCAACCATAAACCTAACACTGCCAAGTTCAACACTAAACCATGTCTAAGCACCATGCCTAAATGTCTTTTCAATACCTCCAGGGATGGTTACTCAGCCACTTGCTTGATAACCCTTTCAGTGAAGAAATTTTTCCTAATATCCAACCTAAACCTCCCCTCGTTCAACTTGAGGCCATTTCCTCTTGTCCTATGCTTTTCTCCAGCCTCCTTTTCACCAGACTAAATAACCCCAGTTCCCTCAGGCACTCCTCATAAGACTTGTTCTCTAGACCCTTCACCAGCTTCATTGCTCTTGTAAGTGCTCTTGTCCAGAAATACAAACATCTTGTGGTCCTTAGGAAATGTATCTGTAACTTGACAAATTATTCACTAGATGTCTCTGTGCTCCTGAATTTAGTATGTTACTGTTGAAACCAAATAGTGATTACAATTCAGAGGTAATCTGATTTTTTTTTTCTATATTGAAAATATTTCAGATACCATCTTAAAATAATTGTAATTTAAATTAGATTTTTATAGTCTTTGTTCATATAAACCTTGCAAGAAATGATGCACTGCTACTTGAATTTCAGTCATTTAATTACACTGAATTAGTGTTATCTTTTTATTGATACAAATAAATTTATCAATGCATCAAAAACCTACACTACACAGTTATAGCAAAACTCAAAAGTATTTGTATTGTAGAATACTACAGATAATTAATATTGGTTTTAGTTAGTCTGTGGATTTTTAAGTAATAGTTTTGTCACCTGATTTGGTGACAGATCAGTATCTGCTTACAATTTCTCTTGTTCCATTTTTATTATGAATTCTGGAGATCTGAGTTTGGAGTTATTGCAGGGAGAGGGTGTATGTTTTTCTTTGTAGGAAAAATAAGGCTGCACTTCCTACGTGTGTTTCAGATCTCTGCTCAAGTTGAAAGCACAGTTTTATACCCCTGGCATTTAAAGATTTCATATGCCCTTGTATGATTCATTTCTATTTTGAAAACCATCTACACATCAATCTATGAAAGGAGCAAGAAAGTTATTGAATTATGAGGGGCTAGATTTGCTATTTCCTTTTCAGTGTATTGAGAGCTCTAATACCCATGCAGTTGAACAACCCTGTGTTTACTGATTTTTCATTGTCTGTAACTTTTCTTAGGAATGAAATCTACATCGCTCCTTCAGGAGTCCAAAAGGAAAGAATACAGGTACGTTGAACTGTATTTTTACCTCAGAGCTCATCTTGAGATGGGTGAAAGTAGCTTTGTTCAGAGTTTCATTTTTCCTTATGTAAAGTTAGAAACTTGTTATACTATTGACTGCCTTATTGGAACAGCTGAGGATTTTGCCTAGTACTCCCCTAGCATAGCAAGTCAGCATGTGTTTCAGTGGCCAGTGTAGATAAGTCCTGATGATCACTTTGCTTTAAATTAACACAGAAGACTGTAAGATTCGAACATTACTCAAGTCCAGCTTTATTCTTTGTCAAGCTTGAATGGCTTTATAGCTGTCTGGCTATAGTTTCAAGTCACTGTGGCACATATGTAATTAAGCATTAACACCTGACCTCTCTTTGTTTTCATTTGAGTGATTACAAATCTTTGTCCTGATATTCTCAATAAACAGATGGGCTTTCCCCATGAGAAGGTGACCTTGTCTATCTGTCTCCCTTCCAACAAAACCACAAAATATAAGTGGAGGGGAAAATGGCAAATTATAACTATTTTATGACAGCAAGAACTCCCCCAGAATAGAATAATATGTGGAAAGGATTTGTTGTTTTATAGATGTGAGGGTAAATACAATAAGAAGTGAAAGGAATAGCTTCACTCATAGAAACTTGGGGTTTCGCAGCAGTGCTCCCTGGGGATGTTAGCAAGTAAGGCAGGCAAAGGCATGAACCATAGCAAGACTGTGATGGTGTGTTCTTTGCTAGCAGTAGCAGTGGATTGAGCACAGTGAGTAAGGA
>NW_010538160.1:101626-110918 GCF_000687285.1 Phaethon lepturus | reverse complement strand
CCTGCTGATTTTTAAAATAACATTAAAGGAGAAAGTTTTATTGCTGCCCTGAACAATTCTTTGTACTATTATGAGTAGCTGACTGATGCAAAGGTAATATTAATGTAAAGCTGCTAAAAGCAAGGTTTAAAAAAGTAGTTCTGAAAGTTAAATATATTATATGTAGGTTTAATTCGTGTCCTTAGCTGGTTCTTTAAGAGGGGAAGGAAAAGTACGTCTCTATTTCTTTTTTTGAATCAGTTACTACTTTTCCTTTTGACCTATTCTCTGTTATTTAGCTATAGGCTGTTTCCTTTCTGAGAAAATTTTAGTTTTAGAAATATCTGCTTGACAGCCATCTAAATAGAGTACCTAATTCACATTACACAATGCCAGTAAAGAGTATTAGAAGCTACAATAAATGTGGCGTGTTACAGCACTTTTACAAAGTTAAAATGACATTCTATATTAAATATACGTGGTATATATTTGTCTACCTAGGAGGAAAACAGAACTATTTGGGTCATCACAGGTCAAAATAATTTATTCTTTCTTACAGCCAGAAGATATGTTTGTTTGTGACATGAACGAACAGGACATCAGCAGTCCTCCACCACACAAGAAACTAAAGAAAAGCCAGTGCACACCTCTCTTTATGAATGCCTACACTATGAGAGGTGTGTAGCAAATGTTTTTAGTTCAGTGGTGACTGAAACACTGTATATACACATCCACAAAATTGAAATTCAATACCATATTCTTTATACATGGAAGTTACAGTGAAATGAACATGAAACTATAAAATAAATAGATTTGCAAAGCAATATGTACCATGGAAGGTATCATCTTTTCTGCACTCATTTTTAGTGCAGTATGTTGTATATATAGTATTGTATATTGTAGTGTATATATAGTATTGTAGTGTATATATAGTGTTGTAGTGTCTATATAGTCTTATATATTGTATATATAATATTGTATATATAGTATAAACAATACTGTATATATAGTATAGTGCAGGAGGAGCTGGGGGATTTACAGCAGTTTTATACCAGTAATTTTGCCTATTCAGCAGCTATGTTTTATATTGTTTTACAACCCCTGGCTGTGACCAAAGGTTCTAAATTATGAATAGGTGAAAAAAGTATGAAACTTTTCTTTTGCAGGTGGACAGTAATAGAGAGCTTTTGCTGTTGTGTAAGATTTACATCTGTTACTGTTGAAAGAATTTAGGGAGTCTCTTCTGATCTTCCCTCACAAGAAGCTTACACGTGTATTGAGGAAAACTCATTTCATAATTTTGGCAACATTGCAACTTTATAAGTAAATTTTAATTATTGTCTACCTATCTTTCCATCATAACACAATAAGATAACAGTATTTTTTTCAGAGAATCAGTGTATAATCAAAGAAGAGCACTAGCATAAAAAGAAAGTAAAAGTCTTTAAACTTTAATCTCACAAATAAGTTTGGGATTTCTTTAGAATCTCAGAGCCCTGATAAAATTAATAGAGTATTTCAGTCATGACAATATGTAAGAAATGGACAAGTAGTGTTTCTCCTTGAATATGTGCAAGTAGTTTGTCTCCTGGAATTTGTCACTAACTAAAACTTAACACTAGTGTCCTAAAACAATCCATAATTACCTTTTATAGATGAGTAATTATCTCATAACATTTATTTAGGTTGGTCTATGTTTTTTCCTCTAATACAGTGGATCACCATTTACTAAGATACCCAGACAAAACAAATGTCAATAAAATTTTCTTAATAGATGCATTTTAAAATTAACTCTAAAAATATATTTTTTTCTTCTTTTTCTGTTCTTAGGGGCAGGTGCAGTGATCCATACTCATTCCAAGGCTGCTGTTATGGCTACCCTTCTTTACCCAGGGACTGAGTTCAGTATTACCCATCAGGAGATGATAAAAGGAATCCAGAAGTGTACTTCAGGAGGCTATTACCGGTACTTCTCTATATTTAAGAGAGGCATGCTATTTGATTGGTTTTTTCAGCAATATACATAGATGACAAGTCATTTGAGTTGTGTGTGTAATATAATGTATTAGGAATAAGAAGTAAAAAGAACTCTGGAATAAATGAGTCATTGGCTTTCCCTAAGAAGGTCTCAAGCCTATGGAAGAGATCTGTGATAAAATCTTGTAATGTCAAGGCTACTGTGGTCTGAGCTACAGAAACAAACCAAATAAAGAGCTATGTCCTAACAAATATCTCAAGAACAGAGATGTTAACGCACCTATACAATGTTAAACTGAAACCGGAGCCAACCAATGTTAAGTTGGATTGATAACACACAAACTACGTGTGGGTGGACTTCACATATCACTGCCTGTGCTAGTTTAGGGCGTGTTAGTAGAAAATTTCAGATTTTATTTGACAGACTTTGAAAGAAAATTCAGAATAAACAGCTCATTAAAGATAATATTATTACTTTTCAAGGATAAGCTCTGAGGTAAGTGCTGAGTTATTCCAAATTATGTGTGATGGCTTGTTTTGAGGACTCCACCCACAGATTGTTGAATTGGGATCTGCAAACAACATTTATGTAATGTATGACAATTAGATGAAAAATGGAAATGCTAAATTCTTTCCACTTTTTGATGTTAATTTTTGTAACTAACTATTGCCCTTTGGCAAAGGAGCAAGCCATATGTCTGGCATGTGTTTTTATGCCTGGGTATATTTTATTCAGTTTTGGTAGACTTGCCAGCTTTACCTTCTTGTCAGCATTAGCACTTGTATTTTTAATGTGGCAAAGGACACCCCTTATATTGTCTAACAACACTGGTTTTAAAAAAACAATCAATTTTCTTTTTTGGATATGCATTTTGAATTCTCAAACGTTCCTAAATGTTAGTCAGGAGATAGTGTATTTATTGAGTTCCATACCTCTGAGTGACAACTGTGTCATCCTGTTAATTTACCAGAAAATCTAAAGAAATCAAAGCTCCAGATTACATGGTTCCTAAGTACACATTCATCCATACTAGACTGATTCCACTGTCTTGCCTCACACAAGGCTCCCCATTGAACTCAAAAGAAATTCAATAATACAGAATGGGGTCTTTCAAAAAAGAGATTGACAATATATTGTTTCTAATTACATAAACCTTTCTGGAAACTATCCAGGAAAATGCTACAGATAGGATAATCAGAAGTATTTGTTGGCCTAAATATGCTCCCAGTGATGCCAGAATAGTTTTACCTTTGACTTCAGTAGAAGGAGAACTACATCTCTAGTAAATAGCTTTGAAAGTCTCAGATTGTCCCAAGATATTTTACATGAAGGTTTGGTTATACATAGGGTGCTTATATTTCAGTAAACCTAAAAAGATATCAAGTATTTAACTCACTCCGAATCTTCTTGGGATTTTATAGATATAGTTCTTGATAAAAAGCTTATGGTTATGATTAGGAATCACTCACAGTATTTATACCTGCTTCCAAACTCACATCCAAGTAGAAAACAGAACCTAGGGGAAACCAATCCCTTAGCTCATTTGGCCTCACCTAGTAACAAACACTCCAAATCTAATTTTAGTGATCAGAATATGTAAGAGTCAAAGTAAACCTACAAAAACCACTTAATTTTCTTAATTGACTATTTTTATAGACTTCTTTGGGAAAGCATCAGGATTGAAAACTGTAAGGGATGAGACTTCTTAATTTTCTGAATATCTGATTTGAAGTACTAGCTGTATTATTTTTACTATTGCTTTCTCTGTGTTTTATAAAAGTAAATACTACTAGCATCCACTCATGAAATACCTATGTGATCTCAATGATAAATCTAAACCTGAACTGGGGACTTATTAAAACTACTTAAACAAGTTTCTGCCAGTGTTAATTAAGGTTCAAACAATGCCAAATATCCCAGTCCTCCTTCAGAAGAAACTCTTAGGCAAGTTCCACTGAGTAACATGCATCATCTTGTCTTTGGAACTGGGGTTCTCAGGCTCTCTTAAGATCACATATAGCCCACCAATGACTCCATCACAGAGTATTTATTTTTCACATGTTGACTCTACTTTCTATATATATGCCTTAGCAGGACAATCTTATTTCCAGGGGCTTTTTGGACTAAATTATTTTTTTTCTGCTCTCCAGCAAACAGCTTCATTTCCTTCTTCATGATGTGATTCTTTTAAATAATTTATTCTGAGATAAAGCTTGTAGGTGTTGCCAATACAGGATAAAGAGAGTCTGAAAAACTTGTGAAGGGGCACAACTACAAAGTGATATGTGAACAGCTACACCTAATATCTTATAGTGTTATTTTCTTTTTGTGCCTCAAGTGTAGCTCAGGTATTGCCAGCATAGCATATGTTTGGGAGTGAGAGATGTTCCTGAGAGTTCTTATGTTACAGCGTGACTCACAAGACAAAAGTGTAAAATCACTAGCGTTGACAATTTGTTAACGTCTTTACACAGTCAAAGGACAATCTCTTAGAGAAAAGCTTTATACATCCAAACATAGCATTTTTTTAAATACACAAACATTCATTTTTCTTTTAGATATGATGATACACTAGTCGTTCCCATTATTGAGAACACACCAGAAGAGAAGGATCTCAAGGAAAGAATGGCACGTGCAATGGAAAAATACCCAGACTCTTGTGCTGTATTGGTCAGGCGTCACGGAGTTTACGTATGGGGAGAAACATGGGAAAAAGCCAAAACAATGTGAGTACAATTTAGGAACATGGTATCTTTTGCCATAATACCTCAAAATCTTAATGATCTTAATGTCATGTGTATTTCCAACCTATGGACAATGATTCAGAACATTAAGTTCTGGTGTCACTGGGAATGGGTTCATCCATGATTCCACGGCTTATTTTTCCTTTCATACCAATGCTGGCTGATAGGGTTCTCAGCATTTTCCTTTGATACGGACAAGTTCCCCCTCATATGAAACCTGAAACTCTGCTTTTATATGACACCTGCTGATACTGTTTGTGTAGTCTTCCCTAGTACCATTTTTGGAATTTACTTCTTCATTTGCTGATGGAAATGCAAGTCAGGATCATGTAGCAAAAATGCTGGGCACTTTCCATACCACAGTAATGGAAGTAAATGATGATAGAGCTGTCCAGTCGGACCATCACATTAGCGATGAAAGATTGGCTCAAGGAAGGAAACTATTCATTTTCATAAAACATCCTAAGACTTGAGCCTTATTTTACATTTCACTTTCTTTTCATTTTAGGTGTGAGTGTTATGATTACTTGTTTGATATCGCAGTGCAGATGAAGCAGCATGGGCTAGATCCTTCAAAATGTCCAGCAGGAGAAAACGGGATCTTGTAAATGACAACAACATTTATATTCAGGTGTGAATTTATCTGTAGATATGATCTGTTTGGAGGAAGAGACTAGAGATGACAACTTCACTTCAGTCTGCTTTCCCACTCAGGAAACTTCAGTATTGCACATCTCCCCCACTCCACTCCATTACCATTGCAATTGTATCTATGCCTGAAATAGTGCTCCTTTACCACACAATGCAATAAAAAGATATGTATTAATAATTAAGTATGTCCTGTGCATATTTTATCACCTATGTACAGCATGGAGTGCAATTGCTTTTTAAAACTAAATTGTATCAAGCATTACCAGAAAAAGCCAATGGAGAAAAAAAGACCCCAGCCTAGTAAGTATCATCTATACAGAGATGCTGAACACCCACTTTTGTTATTCAGTTTGCAGGATCAGGTTTGATTTCAGTCCATCTCAGTGGTATTACTTATACGGTGGGTTAGTTTTGGGGTTTTTTCCTTGAGCAGAAATGGCTGATTGCAATTTGATTTAAGTTGCATCGATTAATGTCACCTGTTCACCTCATACAGCATATTGCCATGACTTTCTGTTTTCTGATGTAGCAATGATCAATGTTTTGAAAGTTTTCATAACAAATATTTTAAAGTAAAAGCACATAGTTACATGATCAGGCAGTACTTTACATGAAGGATCCCTGAAACAATTCTCACGTAAGCAATATACAGCTTGGTATGACAAAACACCATGGTAGTGAGATGTTTCAGAGTCTGGGACACTTCTTCCTGAAAATCTAAGCAAGTGTAAAGATAACCAGTACTGAGATTATAAAGGAGTTGCTAGGCGAAAGCGGTGGTCTAATTAAACAGGGTGGGCTAACTTGTTGCACAGAGTTGGCTCATCAGATAACCGTCTCCACCCACTGCATTTGCATCAGAAGAGATGACAAATAGCTGCTCAGGCAGCATGAGCCCAGAACAGAGAGATACTTGGATCATTAGCCTTTATGCCCACACTAGAAGAGGAAGCAGTGGGACAGGAGGCTTGCTATTAAGTGGTCCCTGCATGAACAGGTATTTGGAGTGCTGCCACCACATACAGCGATGAAGATATGCTGGCTACCAGACATGCAAAGAGCTACCTCACAGCCCACAAGAACTGTTCTAAAATTGCTCCTCAGCCACTGCAGTTGAATAGGTTCGACTAATGCAGTGGCATATTCCTTTGTCTATTTCTTATTACTAATACCTAGTTTTAGAATATTTTCACTTTTACCTTGTTTCTCCTATACAGGTTTCTGACATGATGATGATTTCTGACATGATGATGATTTCTCATGGGGAAAGCCCATCTGTTTATTGAGAATAACACCTCACACTGTTAAAACCAGAAGGGGGTGCTGTTATACTCGGCTGATTGACATATGTTAGCAGTCAGTTTTGACTGTTAAACACATCCAAGAAGAACAGGAGAGTTAAAACAAACAAACAAAAAAAAACCAAAAACAAATGCTGAACAATCATTGCTATTTATGATCCCTGTCAAATCCTACACTAAGAGGAATGAAAATTCAGATGCAAAAAAAGATTTTGAAAAAAGCTGTGGAGAATTAATGTGATGTTTTCTTTGCATGCTTTAAAAATTAATATTTCAACAATGTGTATTTGTTGATCCTGCTCTAATGCTGTATCATTTAACTTGTTCTAGGTCTCCATTTCTGAAAGTTAGAGTAGCCTTTATTGTTGGGGAAAAAATGTGAGGATGAGCCCTTAATTAGAAGTTAGGTATAAAGTTTTTGTTCAAAGCATTGTTTGAACTGTTGATTCATTCATATTGTGTTCATAGTTTGTTTGGTTTTTTTTAAATTAAGCCTGTAGCATTATATATTTTTAAATTCTCTTAATTGTCATTATAATTAGTAGGAAACATAATTTTATAGTGTGCATTTGGAAGTTATTACTGAGAGACTGCTATGAGTCTTGTCTGGTTTTTATCTCTTCAAATTCATTCACTTTCAATTAGATTTTGTTTATTACAACTTTAAAACAGCTTTTTACGACCTATGATTAGACAGCCTAAGGCAGATTTAATCAAACTGCTCATTAAAATATTGTCTCACAAATTTATGTATCTTAGTGCCTTCTTTCAAAATCTGGAATGCCCCAGTGGCATCAGTCTAAGCCTTGATTGACCAACTTTCTGATTGAGTATTGAGACTCTAGTCCCAAGGGTGAATTGAGACAGGGTAAGCGCCAATTGACCTTGTTTTCTGCTAGGGGCCATGCATTCCCACCACTTCCCCTTGCGTCATCTCTGGCACTTTTTTGACCTTCTGTGAGCTTAACTTTTTTGAGCTTAACTCTTCAGCCTAGGAGAAAACTACTGCGGGAGTGGGAGGAAGAAAAATATGATATAATTCCTAATAAGCCACAGGTAAAACATTGAATCAACTCAGAGGTGGGTTGAAAGAGAACCAGAGAACAAAGAGAAACAGAGCTTGGGCAAAAGAGGAGATGGCTGAAGCCAGGGGTAGCAGACACCACTTCTCCCATTTAATGGGGGTGACTACTTAGTCGGCTGTTTGTGGACAGGCATTCACTGTGAAGAGTTTAGAAATAACTGAAATCTGTGGAAAGTATTCTACTAAACTTAGAAGTCATGAAGAAACTTCTTATATTTTTCACCCATTAATGAGCATTGACTTTTCTTTAGTTATGTATGTCAGACTACTGATTATAGCACAACATGCCATTAGTCTCTCTAGTTACTGCTAATTGCATTGTGCTGAACTTGCACAAAAAACATCCTGCTTTGGCTTGGTGGGTATTTGTGTCCCCATGTAACAGTAACAAAATTCATTTGCAGTAAATCATCATGGTATAAGCCAAGTGCCTGCTGACCTGATCCAACCTGCTAGGTACCAGCTGTTTCTAAGCCGTAAATTGTGGTCACCTGTGCCATGACAGCCTGGAGTAGCCACCAGAGTTGTTGCAGTTATGATGCCAGTTTGTCAGCACCCAGAACCATCTTATCTCCATGTTCTCATAGCAGCTACAGCCTACCTTTCTGTGCTGCACAAGAGAGCATGTTCGGTACCAGACCAAGAGCAGCTGTCAAAGATGACATCAAGACCTCAACTGGTGAAGTTACCACTACACAGGAATGATTCATTATAGAATGATCTGCCATCAGAAACTTGCTGAGTATTCATCTATCAAGATAACATACCCTCACCTTTCTGGGATGCTCCAAATTTTCTCAACAGGAAATACCTAAGCCCTGTTCTCAAATTTTCCTGTCACTGTCAGTCACCTATCAAGCAACTAAAGAGTTGTTAAAGGAATTGCCATATAGTTCAGATTGGCCTCTTTTTTACCCTGTGATGACTGGACTGCAAGACTCACTAGCATCGATTACATGAATTTAATTGTACAAAATCTTTGCCATTCTATTGTTACAGTAAAAGAATAACCATATTTAGTTCTTTTCTGGGTTTCCTTACACGTTAGGAACACAAGAATAGCACTGACTGCTTTGTGGTATATGCCATTGACTTTATTTCTGAACTCCCTTCCCAAACACTTGTGTTACCTGATTCTTAAAATTTGTAAAGCGTAGTGGTTCTATGCTGACAGATTGGCAGGTTTCATTAAGATGGATGTCTTGTGACCATTAGGCACGTTTGTGCTTCGCTACTGTAAGTAGTGCCATACCTGCAGTGTATAACCTTTAAATCTTAGGGGGAAGGTGACCTTAATTATTGTGAAATAGTGGTTATTGCTAAATTACTGCAGGTTGTTGACTATAAGTTTATTGATACCTTTTTTTGTTATTAGACACTTGTTTGTCAGTGGCAGATATTTTGTAGTGACTGCAAATCTTGTGAGTGTATGTGGATTGCGGTAAGAACTTGGGTGAAAATGTTATTTTTTACATCAGAGAGTGTCTTTGGGTCGGCTGCGTACTCCTCTGCTCCACTTAAGCACAAAATACACCTGTAAGTATTTTCAAGACTT
>NW_010538160.1:97950-101595 GCF_000687285.1 Phaethon lepturus | reverse complement strand
CATACCTGTAGGGAAAGCAGATTGTATTTCTCTTAGCTTTTCTTCCCTATGGGCATGCTAACAAAAATACTTCTTGATGTGACAATCCACTTAATCTTGCAATCTAGTTGCTGTCTATTGATTGTGACTTTTAATTCTTTATTTAAACTGCTAGATTTCTGCAAAAAGTAAATTCCTGTGATATTCTGATGATGCTGTCAGAATAGGACATAATTGTATCATTCCATAATACTGATGTTTTGTACAGATAAAGATGATTTTACTCTTGGTGGTGTTTTGTTCTGCATGTATAATGACAAACTACAAAGGAACACTCAAAAGGAAAGGTATTTTTTGGCAAATATATTCCTCTGGGGTCATGTAAATTACAAATATTCACTTGTTCATCGAGCTACAATTTGCTACTCTGTAACCTTTCTAAAATCTATAGAAATACCTAATTTCTATAGTAGTAGAAGTGAAGTTCTTTCATATAGGATTCCAAGATGCTGAGTCCCATTCAGTGGTATGGAAATGAGCTAAATATGCTCTTCTCATGTCTGTTCATGTGTGAACTCTCAACAAAGAAATCAATGACTTCACAGCTTTGGTGGCTTCATAAACTTGTGAAATGATTACTGTTTCCCAGTGTTCAGAAAACTCTTACAGTTCAGCTGCAATTATGTAGAACAAAAATACAAAAATTTCCCATATGATTTAAAGCTTCTGAACTACTGTAATTTTTAAGTTTAGATCATTTTCTGATGTGAATTGTAGGCTAATAAGCCAGCTAGATATTTTTATACATTTGCAGCAAAAACTTGATCTCCATCAAAGCAAATTATCTAGGTTTAGTATCACCAGATAGGCTTATGTAAAAATGACTTAATTCCCATTTCAAGTGGGTCATCCAACTAATTAAGTTCCAGTATTTCCCAATAAAAGTAATCTCCTAGCAAACATCCTACTTGCTTTCCAAGAAGGAAATAAAACTGGAGAATACAGCATCTTGACACATTAAGAGATAGAGCTCTAACTCACAGTAAGCAGTTATGATGCTAATATAGGTCCTCTAGTGAATGCTGTAATGCCTGAACAACAGACATCCTATATCCTTTAACTCTGAAATCATCATTTAAAATTTAACATCTAAGAAAGCCCACTGACTAGTGGAACAATACAAATAAACCAGTAGCCTTCCTCTAAATTCTTTTTTGCCACACTTTTGGCAAAGATGTCTGTAACAATTTTTTGCCATTTTACAGAAGATGGCGAATTGGCAAAAAAACCCTGGAGCACTTTAGGTTACTTTGGTATCAAGGAGCAGAAGAAAATATATAGTTTGATATTATTGCTTCTTAATTTCAAAATTGTTAAAAAACCTCTGAGCTGATATAAGTATAGGTATCCCTACTAAAGGGATTTATCGGTCATGTACTCTACAGATTCATAAGCAAGGAAGAAATTAGGAGAATGCTTTGTTTCTGAAGCCACTTTGGATTTTTGGTTCCCTTTTGTTATAAGGGGAGGTGAACCTTTGCAAGCCTTGTTTTTATTTTCTGTCCCTATGTGTAAGGTGAAATAAAAGTTGGGCTTACAAACCCAGGTTGTGTCCAAGGACAGCCCTCTGAGCTGAGGTAGGCTTTTGTAACAGAATATAGAGGTGCCTGTGACTACACCTTGCTACCAGGTA
The DNA here is from genome assembly GCF_000687285.1 of Phaethon lepturus. Classification (NCBI taxonomy): domain Eukaryota; kingdom Metazoa; phylum Chordata; class Aves; order Phaethontiformes; family Phaethontidae; genus Phaethon; species Phaethon lepturus. The sequence continues at coordinate 99,923 of NW_010538160.1, read as the reverse complement.
ATCAAAGCTTTCATAGAAGTCAGTCAATCTGTATGTTTGGTATTATTTAAGTCTGCTTAATGTTAAAAGCTTAATGTTACTCCATAAGAATGCTACCTGACATGAATTTTAAAAGAACAAATTTCTAAGAAGTCCCTGAGTCTGAAAAAAAGCTCTCAAGCATTTATCCTGGTACTACCCAAGGGTTCACTACGTAAATCAGATGGTAAATAAAATCTCACTATTTTTTGGTTGACATCATTAGCACAGGGACCTGCTTTGGTTAAATTTTAATGCTAGTGGTTCAGCATACTGAGTGCACCATTGCAAAATTATTTTGGATGTGAAACCTCTAGTGGAACCACAACAGTTGGCTATTTCTTAGGATTTTAATCTATTGAAAACAAAATCAATTCCAAGCAGTAATTATTTTAATTTTTCTGTATATCTTCAGAATTAATCTAGCATCTGCTAGATTTTGCTAGAGAAGTCAGAAAAAAACTAGTGCTCAAAACCAAAAATGGACTGAGCATATTTGACTAGATGAGATTTAATGGGGAATCATGGAAATTAATATTGCCTGAATAGCATTTGAAAACACCTGCTCTCTCTGTACCTACATATATGTGTTGGGTTTTTTTATGCTAAGACTCTGTGCTATTGTACTAGCAAGTTTCTCCCATCTATGACAGATAAAATTACAGAGTTTAATCTCCAGAAACCAGATCAACAATAATTTATTTAAATAGTTCAGCAAAAATTCACGCTCTTTAATGTGCCTCAGATTAGCTCTGATTTCTCTAATGGTAATTTCTGGTAATTACAAACAGAATACACTGGATGTAGAAGAAAGAATAGGTCTTACATTTAAAGCAAAGAGCTGGAAGTCTGAATATTGTGGCTGATTCAAGTGTTACCTTAAGGTCATGCGTTGAACAGTTCTCTTTGATGGGAGTTTCAAAGGAGCTTGAATGAATCAGATACTACCCTAAATCCCACTGGAAAGTTAGGTGCTTAATTTCATTAGGCTCCCCTGTAACTCCGAGGATTTAGCTGTGTTTGAATCAGAGGGGCAAAAAAGAAAAGAGGGGTGAGAGGCACCTCAAGTACTAGCTGCCAACTAATCACTGGTGTACCCCAGATTGACATCAAATGCTTAAGTGATATTTTTTTCCTAAAAAGAAAGATGACCTCTTATTCTAGAAACCTTTAGTTTAAGAAAAATGTTACCTAAGATAATTTCACCTAGCAGAGATTTACAAAAACAAGAAATCAACAACTGATCTTTGGTGCTTACTCAGAGATGTACATTAATACTACTATAAGTAACACAACACAATTTTTGTGACTTCAATTCCGCCCCTCCCAAAGGATACCAGCCATCTCTGTCTTTCCAGATGAAACATCTGATTCCCATTCTTAAGCTCCTGTTCTCCAGACAAAGCAGGCTACCCTCACAGTTACCATTTTCATGCATTTCCTGAAAACATCACTGCTATAACTTTAAGTACATCTGTGTGTGCGAATGATGATGTCAGACTACCTGGGCTTAGCAGGTTGCTGTGCATTTAATGCTAATGATTGATTACATTTCTTTTGTCTGTATGCTTTGTCTTGTTTCCATGTTTTATTCAGTTTTAATCCTGCTTTTCTGTAAGATTTTTCTCCCTCCCCTGTTTTCCTTACTGTTTTTGAAACCAAATGTAAACTTAATACGATTTGTATTCCGGTTGAACTTTCAAACCCAGGAATATTTTTGTGTTAGGAAACTTACCTCTTTCCTGATTCATCTGCCACATCCCTGACATATCTGAGCATGTCCTGTTATTTGCATGTTTGCAAAATTTTGGTACTTAAAGGGTTAATGTGCTTTTTGTACCTCAGACACACTAAGATTTTGCAAGCAAATGTCTGTTGGTTGCAAGAGCATATGAGCAAGTATGAGACTAATTTCCTGTTAAGGAGTCGCTACATTAAAAGGATATTTGCATAAT
>NW_010538160.1:74150-97919 GCF_000687285.1 Phaethon lepturus | reverse complement strand
GGGAAAACCCCAGAGATCATTCTGATGCCAGGATTAAGCCAAGCCCAATGCGTAATTTATTTGAATGCATGAAAGCTGCTTCTTATCGTTCACCTCTATCTATCTCAAGTCCCCAAGCACTTTAGTTGGCAGCAGCAGGCTCTAACTCCTCCTGGCTAATTCATTATCCTCAACAACTTTTAAAAGGGTTATTTTAAGTTTAACTTAACAGTCCCTGCAACTTAATTCATACAATTAAAAAAAATATTCCTTTTATGACTTGTGTCACTGTTCAAAATCAAGCTACCACATCTTCTTGGGTCATCATTTTATTTAATGCCCTTGCCTTCAGGTTATGATAACTTCTGAAATACACATGTACCACAAAAACACGGGTTCAGGACTACACCTATGGAAAACATCACCAAAACCAGTGAGATTTCATAATGCAGGCAGTTTTTTCAACTTGTATATAAATAAAGGAGTGTCCACATAGGAGTTTAGCAGAAGGGCCTCAAGAGAAAGAGCATTACTGATTAAAAATCAAGGCACTTTTACTTAAATTTTTCTGAATAGATTAATACTTAATCAGGGCTGGAGGTCCCTGACTTCCATTTTAAGTCCAGTTGCATCCTTTAAATTTTTATTTGGAGAATATAAATTTTTATTTATTTGGAGAATCCCATTGGCAAAGTAAAGAATTTGTCACACTCGTGACCCGATGCTTCCTCCATGTAAATATCCTTAGAGCTTTATGGCAGGGGTGCAGTAGAGGTGTCTGAAAGTTTATTTATTTTTTATTCATCTTGGGTAAATAAGTTATTTGAACCCAAAAATCCAGTTGCCAGAAAAAAGGAAAAAAAACCCAAACAAAAAACCCCCAAGGCTACTGTCGTGCTTACTTGCCATAGTTGAAATGAATGAGGATACAAAGAGATGTGTAGGAGTAGGAAGAGGGCAGCTACTGTTTCCGAAAAGCAATACAGGAAAGAAAACATACTCAACAGCATTTCAGTGACATCTCAGTCTATCAAGCATCAAGCTAGAGCATAAGAGGGGAATAATGTTTCAAGTGAGGGAAGGACAAACATTATGATAATAAATTATTTAATTGTGGTAAAGGCAAGAGGAGAGAATATAAATAAAGTCTCAGACACCTAAATAAGAAAGCATTTAGTAGTAATGGTAGCAATATTAGTAGATAAGCACAGTTAAATGAATTGGACAATGAGCAGTCTCTTGCAATTGAAGGATTAATGTAACACTTTCACTGTACTATAAAATAGTACCAGGTTTTACTATACTTTAAATATGATTAAAACAGCACAACCCTAGTAGCCTGAATAGTTAGTCCAATATTATTAATTAAAAAGTCATATAATAACCTGCATTATGATGTATTGTCCTGTTTGAAATTTCTAGTCCTCAATAAGGAAGACTGCTGTATTTGAAAGAGCAGGTCTAGACATTTTAGGTAGTTAATACAACACAGATTCCTCCTAAATTTTGTAAATGTTAAAACCAAAACTATCATCACATACTGAAGATGAGGAACTAATTCTAAATAGACCAGAAGAGAACAATGGCCAATCAAATGGACAATACTCAATAACTTAGTGTAACCCAAAACTCACATTGCACAAAATTAATTACCAAATAAGATGAAATTACAATACATTGCAACCTGTTACCAAGACTGTCATCCCAGCTATATTTAAGTTTAAAGTCTCTCCATAATATATATTCTATGTTTAACTCTGACTTGCTAAAGGTTCCCAGGCAGCAACACTTGAGACCAAAGTTGTGGCATTATGCCATATAACAGCATTACACAAGTAATGAGCTTTCCCTAATCATGTTTCTATGTATGTGGAAATCTATGCAGAAATCTACATGAAGAAATTTATCAGAAGGCTTAAATTCTGGGACAAAAAAAAATCCCAAAACTACTTTGCTTACTTCCTTCATTCCTTCCATTCACAGCTTCAGTTCCGAAAATCCTCCAAAGCTCAATAAATCTCTGCAACATTCCTATCTGCCTTAACTATCTTTAAAGGTCTCTCTTTTTTTTTTTCCTCATATCATATTCAGAATTGGACCTAACAACACAAAGGACAGTTTTACAAAGATTTTTCCATGGAAGAGGTGTCCACACATGGGAACAACTTTAGGATGAAAGAAGAAATACAGAATATTCATATGCAATAAAAAGTTTCCATTGTGAGCACAAGGAATGAGCACAGGATTCCTGAACAGAGGAATATGGTGCAGATTAACAGGAAGGAGAAAGCTAAAAACCATAGGGAATGAGTGTTAAAATCCCAGAAAATCAAAAAGTAATACACCAAGAGTGTAACATAAAAATAATCTTACACATGAAAAAAAGAGAAAACAAGCATTAGAGAAAAGCAGTCATGATGAGTTCAGAAGTGTCATGAAGCTGACAAAGTTAAATAGCTAAGTGGCCAAACTTAGCCTTGTGCTACAGATGTCAGCTAGGTCAAAAGAAGATTTCCCATTACAGGATTAAGTTTATCACACAATAAACTGTAAGACATAGATGCAAGTTTAATGTGCTCAGAAGCTCATAGAGACATCAAGAACTTTATGTTCCATCCTATGAACATCAGCTTAGTTACAGTTGTAACTATCCTCTCCTTTAAAAAAGATACTAATAATTGATTCAGGATATTTCTCATTTGCATATTTTGTTAAAATCCTTAAGCTACTATTTAGGATTACAATTGACTGAGACAGATTCATTTTTATCTTTGTGTATTTTTTTTGAGGGAATGTTTTCATCCTCCTTCATCCTGAAGTATCAGTCCAGTGGCAATGATAGAACTCAAATTCTGCAAATAAGAGAATAAACTTGTTTTCAAAGAAATAGACAAAAGACAGACAGCTGAAGTGCAACAGAGATTACTGAAATACCCAGGAGAGGTTAAAGCCAGGATATTTTCATGAGTTGTATTTTTACACCTTCTCAGCTGTGCACTGAAATTGTACTTTTTAATATTACTAATGTTTATAGACAAAAATCTCACCGTCTTCTATGCTCTTTACATTGGTAGAAAGACTAAAATGTCAAAAAGGCTAAGAACAGGCCAGAGATAATTTCACCAGGATGGAGAATAATGTAAGCAACTGAAGCCTTCCTTGCAGAACTTAATTATTTCAGCAGCAGAGGGTACAACACTTCTCAGGATTTGTAGACATCCTTGGGAATTAGCTTCTATAAACCAAACAGTCTCTTGAGACTATCTAAAATGTCCTATTTGGCCATTTCAACTTCAAGCGAGCACAAAGCAGTATAAAATCACAACATCCCCCCCCCAAACTATGACTTCCAAGCTTGAGTTCTCAGAGGATAAAGGTGGTATTTCCCAGATGGGTAAAAATTCCTGTTCATAGAAATAATATCGGGTCTTTGACTCATCTGTGATCCATGTATGCTTTGTAAAGGTTTTGTACTTCCTTATGCATCTTTCAAGCACTTATAACTTGAAAGTGCTATCCATAAAAAGAGGTAGGTTTGTCATACTTGTAATGGACTTCCTTGTAAAAACTTTTGTATTCAAAGGTATAAGAAGATTTACTTTTTTAAAATGCAATCTGTATGTGAAGTAGAATAAGCAATCAGTAGCAAACAACATGAACAGTAGGTCTTCAATCTGAGTGTTAGACTGAACACAGCAGACAGAGCCCTCCTCCTCTTTGAGAAAACAGCCTAGAATCTGTTCCTAAAGATGGATGCCTAAGCACTGTCTTTGAAAAAAATGTGACCAGGGATTATTAATTTATTTCTGAGAAGGAAGTACCGGCTCCTCCTTCAGAATGATGAAAACCTGGCACCTTTTCATAATGTGAAGCTGCAACCAAGTTTGTCCCATGTCCATGAAGAGAGCTAAAACTTCAGCTACTCTAAATTTGGAAGGACTACACTCATTCCTTTTTGCTGAAAATGCTGTGAAACTATTCATTGGCTCAGAAAGAGATAGCAGTGGGCACCTATTAATCATCAAGCAACCAATAGATCATTTACATAGGGAAGGGAAGTTTTGAATTCTAATCAGTGTTTAATTTATAGATAGATACTTGAATCTGTGTCCCACTTTTTTCTGTCTTGAGCTAGAGAAAGATGAGTCAGCAGAAGGAAGTTAAAGTACTGTCACTCAGCAAAGTTCTTGTCATGGGAGATGCAGGTATGAAGACCCTAAAGCAGAAGATTTTTGAATGAGTGTGATTTATATAATATGGGATATAAAAAGATGATTTTTATGTCACTTAGTTATGAGAAATATTTTATTCAGAGCCTGACCCAGAGGTGCTCACATCTTGCAAAATGATATCAAGACTGGTTCCTGGAAGAGCTTGGGTGTGATGTAGGTGCTTGGTTACTTGAAGCTTTTGGTGACTGTACATAATCCTAGGAGAAATTTAGATGACAAGGGAAAAACTTACGTGTTAGATACCGCTAATATAAATACTTAAGATGCTTGAGAACAGTCCTTGATGCTTGAAATGGGGGCTTGAACAGGCACTTTAGAACAAATCTAAAGAAATGAGAAATTACAGCTTCCAGACCTCCCTTTTAACAAAAAAATTTTTTGTTGTCCATGATTTTAATAATCTTCTTTTGGTGCTGAAATGGATGACAGATACTTTACTAATCATTCATCTCGGCAACTTCTTCATTTTTCAAATTAGTAACCTTTAATAAACACACCCCTGTAATTTGCATTGATAATCCTTTTCCCTAGAAGAGTGGGTGTTGCTGCAGGAACATGTCCAAAGGTTGCTCTCCAACCAGTTACTACTGAAAAAAGCACCATGCCAGTAGCTATTATGACTCAGTAATAGATTGAAATCTCTTGTTATGCATTAATATGGGATAACAGCTCCCTTAGAATTTCCATTTAATAATGAAGCACCTTAACAAAATACAGACAGAACAACAGTTGCTGTGAACTTCTAGTTGATACTATTTCTGCAAGATCTCTGTATTACATTAGCACTCAAGACACTGCATCCCAATCTTCCAGGCACCCAGGAAAAATGATAACAGACCAGATTCAAATGCTGACATGCCTACAAATGAGTAAATCTTATTTCAATACAATACAGTAGCACAGATATATTCTGCCTTTGTGAATATGGTAATATTACAGCATCAAATACTGCATTGTTCTGACCAGAAAGGGGTTCCAGCTCATCTGAAATAAAAGCAGAAAGAGCCCCATTGAGTGTGACATACCAGAGGAAGGGAATTGGTTGTACCCATATAACAGCATCACTGTAACTGGTGGAGCCTTCTTGTCTAAAGTGACTTAACACTGGTAAGTTTTTGTCTTGGAATAGGACTTGAATAAACAACCTCTTATTCATGCTCTACTTTATTTTGATGCTGAACCTTATGTAGATTGACCGTGGTTCGTTCTGTCCACATGCAAGCATGGATGCTAAAATCCATTGGGAAAACCTATTGATTCAAAACTGCTTTCAAGAGAATTGACCAAAAAATGCTGCTTCTTTACTTTTTAGAAAGTCTAAAGTTCAGTTTTATCTTTTATCAACCAAATATTAATTTTTATGTTAAAAACTTATGAATCTAATTATTAGATGCATTGATTATTTAATTTCCGCTCCAATTAACAGATGCTGAGTCTATCTTTCTCTCAGAATTATAAGTTTAGATTTAGTGAGAGAGGTAGTAATAACTCAAAGTGAAAGGACAGTAGTCCTTTTGCTTTGTAAATGAGATAGAGCTAAACATATTTTTCATCATGCAACTCAAATAACATTCCCTTACCCAAATCATTTACCACAAAAGAGGAGAACAAACCCCAAAAGACTATTTGATCTTCATTTTTACATGTCAGTCAAGTACCTCTTTTCTTCATTCTTCTCCCTGAGTTGTGCATCTTTCCCTGTTGCCCTGCAGCAGAACGTGAGTGGAATTCAATGAAGACACTTACTCTATTTTTCCCCATTTATTTTTGAATAAGCTGTGATAACTGTTATCAGTAATGTTTATGGAGGTAGTAGAAGTAACCTTTTCTTACTGTATTAGTTTGGGATTTTATGTGCAAGCATTTTTCCAAAATGTCTTTTTGTTTGCAAACCAGTCAATTACATGATTACTGGAAAATAACAAGCACTGAGAGTTAAGTTAAACAAGTTACTGCTATGGCTGATAGAGTCACTGAATAGTTACCATCAAATAATTAACTTTTGTTTTCTTTTTCTGCAGTAACTATGCAATTAACTTGTGTTCCTAGTGTTATTTCAGGATGGGTGTACTGTTCAACTTACTTGGGTTATGCAATACAGGCCTTCTGTAGCTGATGAAACATCCTGTAACCTGAGATAATTGCGACTGATTTGAGTGGAAAGATATCCACTCAGCAAAGTGGCCAAGGGTTATTAACCACAGAGAATAAACTGTTCTCACTGGAAAAGTACAAAATAAAAGCAGAAAGAGAGCACACAGAGGGAAAAGATGTGTTAAAAAAAAAAAAAAAAAGAGCTGTATGACTTACAGCCTTGTATCAGCGGGACTGATGAAAACTCCATTTTTTCTGGATTTTAGTAAGGTTTTTGATAATGTCCCTCACTGCATCCTTCAGGACAAATTGTCCAACTGTGAGGTGAGTAGGTTCATGGTGTGCTGGCAGAAGAACTGGCTGAGTGGCAGAGCTCAAAGGGCTCTGTAGTAAATGGGGCTACATCTGGCTTGCAACCAGTCACCAGCAGTGTTCCTCAGAGTTCAATTCTAGGACGAGTTCTGTTCAATGTGTTTATCAATAATCTAGATACAAGAGATGAATGTGCCATTGACAGGTTTGCTGATGATACCAAATTGGGAGGTGCTGTTGACTCTCTTGTGGGACAAATGACCTTGCAGAGGGTTCTAGATACATTGGAGGACTGGGCAATGATTAATGGCATGAAATTTAACAAGTCCAAATGCCAGATTCTGCACCTGGGATGGAGTAACCCCAGGCACAAATATAAACTGGGAGAGGAATGGCTGGAGACCAGCCCTGCAGAAAGGGATCTGGGGGTGCTGGTTGACAGCAGGCTCAGTATAAGTGAACAATGTGCCCTGGCAACCAAGAGGACAAAACCACATTCTGGGGTGCATCCAACACAGTATAACCAGCTGGTCAAAACCCATGATTATCCTGCTGTATTTAGCATTGGTGTGGCCTCACCTTGAGTACTGTGTGCAGTTCTGGGCCCCACAGTTTCAGAAGTATGTTAACGTACTCAAAGGCATCTAAAGGAGGGCAACAAACCTGGTGAAAGAGCTGGAAGGACTGTCCTATGAGGAGCAGCTAAGGACTTTGGCTTTGTCTAGGTTGGAGAAAATGAGGCTGAGGGGTGACCTTATTGCTTTCTACAGCTTCCTGAGTAAGGAAAATGGAGAGGCAGGTACCGCTGGTGACCAGTTGCCATCCAGATGTAGCCACATTTACTACAACCCAGTGATAGGACACATGGGAATGGTGCAAAGCTGTGCCAGGGGAGATAAAACCTGACGACATTAGGAAGCATTTCTTTACTGAGAGGGTGGTCAAACACTGGAATGGGCTTCCATGGTCAATGCCCTATGCCTGTCAGTGTTTAAGAGACATTTGGACAATGCCCTTAAATAATATACTTTAACTTTTGGTCAGCCCTAAAGTGGTCAGGCAGTTGGACTAAATGATCATTTTAGGTCCCTTCTAACTGAAATATTCTACTCTAAATGGTGTCAGGCCTGAAAGCACACGGTGTCCTTACATGGGTTAAGTAAAGGCATTGGCTAGAGACACATTTTCCTTATCTGTGAAAAGAGGATAAAATTCCTTTCTGCTATGCTTTGTAGATTGTGACCAACATAATAGGACCTCATGCTCAGTTGAGACTGCTCAAATGCAGTTAATAAATAAATATAATACTTGGGAAAAGGGGGAGGAATATGTAGGAGAGAATAAAGGAAAGAAAGGAAATGAAAAAGGAAAAAGCAAGCCTATTGAAAAAGTCAAACATGACAAAGACTTAAGGATATCAAGAGGACATTAAGACAAACACACAAAAAAAAATAGAAAAAATGCAGGATGAAAGACTTAGAACAAGAGTATCTAAAGGGCAGAAAAATAACGGAGCTTAGAAAAACATTTACTTTCTAAATATGGCTGATAACAAAAAAAACTGTGGCTGTGTCATGAAATAATGAGTACCCTGTGGCAGATCATCCATTTTACCCATGCTGGAAGAACAAGTTTCTTTCCTCTGTAATTGCTTGCATTTCTTTGTGGTATAGTCAAACATCTTGGACCCTTCTGAGATAATGAGAGCTCCACAGTGCAGAGATCCCCAAAGAGCAGAGTATGTGCCTGTCAACCCGAAATACTTGCAGAGAAGTGCTACTAATAAAAAAAGTTGCCTTGAGGGATAGTAAGTTTAGCACTAATTAAAGTGGCTCATTAGTAGCTTTGAAAAGTGTGGTTCCAGTCTTCCACAGGATGGTCAGAGATTACTTTTACAGTTTGTTTCTGTGTACGTGGTACAGCTAACAGATCATTCCTGATCCCCTGGAGTGAGGGTAATTATTTTTCTTCCTTTTCCTTCTCCATGGAAACTTCTGAAATTACTAGTTCAATGGCATTCCGGGTTTTGTTGTTCTCTTATTCACCTGTACTGGCCCAGGTGTACGTCAGCCAGCAATGATTGAAATCATTAGTTTTGACTTTCATTCTCAACCTTTGTGTTGATGTTGACTCAGTTCGTTCATCCTCCCTCATATACTGTGAGCTTCATGCTATTCTAAAAAATTCAGAATAAGCATAGGGAGATGGTACCAGCTTGTCACCAGTTCCTGAGGTAGGGAATGGCCAGGGGCTTCCAGCTCAAAAAATCTGTGAGAGCTGTAGGAAGAAAGAACAAAGAGAAAAGATAGCTTTGTGAGAAAGGGCAGCAGCTGTGAGGAGCAATCTGCTGGAAAAAGTCTTTCATACCTGCCTGGGAATTAGCTACAATTCTGCCATTGAATTATCTCAATCTCAATAGGATCTTGTTGGTTTTGATAGAAACCTGATGGCAATCCAAGGAAGTCAGATTCAGAAGCTTTTAGAACATTGTTGGATTTGGGGTTTTTTTTGGGCAAGGTTGGGGTTGTTTGGGCAGGCAATTAAATAAAAAGAAGAATCCTATTTTGCAGAAGAATAAGCAAAACCCTTGAGGATTAGCTAGCATTCCCCCTTTCTCAGGATACTGCATTATTTTGTAAAAATTATATAGACATTTTCCACAGTGACTTCTACTTTTATCTGCCCATGTCTCATTCCACACATCTAGTGCCTCTATTAATTCACACAAATTCCTTGATGCAACAACTATACATGTGAAGCACATGGAAAAGCTACACATGTTTTGGTTCAAAAAAGTGATTCAGTGAGGTACTGCCTCTAACAGATTTCTTGACAGCAGAATGCCAGCTTCAGTCAGCTAGATAAAAATGGTTCAGTACAAATTACTTTGTTTCATCCCTGGGGATGGCTAATCAATAGCCTAGAAGCAAAGTCTGGCTGCTGAGTTTTTAGTAAGTCCTACAAGACTACAAGATGGAGTCATTGGGCCAGCTAATTTAGAAATACTGAGTTATGGAACGGGGAAGGATGAAGATCTAGACTGGGTCTGGAAGGTTTTATTAAGTTACTGCTGCACTGTGCAAACACATCTATATCTTGCTCCCTTACATCAGGTTAGGAAGAAAAGTCACTCCAAGCATTAAGAAAGTCACTGTCCTCAATTTGCACAAACTACTAATAGACACAGTCCTATAAACCAGGATATTCATCCACAGCATGCATGGATTTTTCATACAGGGCTAGTATAGAAACAAATTACGCCTTACTTGACCTAGGGAAACACCACACCCACTCTGCACACAATTACATCTTTTATGTTCTGCATGAAAGAATATACTGCAATTGAATCTTAGTATAAAGTTTAAATAAAGAATTACCAAGTAATAATTAACCCAACATGTCATTTATTATGATTAGACACTAAGGTAAGGTCAGTTTCCTTCAATACTTCTCAAAGAATGTACTCATTTTAGAACAGGTATGACCAGTTACAAAGAGGTCTGAAAAGACATAGTGTTCTCCCCCTGGCTTAGTGATGCACTGTGTATTCATTTTATTGCTGGTTTTGACCCAATTATCAATATCATAGCCAAGGTGACTTGTTAAAAGCCAAGTCACACTGAGGTTATGACCCAGGACTTTCACCTGTAACCTCTCCTGTAAGGTTTAACTAAGAATCTCTTCAGTTCTGTGATGAAACACTTTTCACCGTGGGAGAAGATATGTTACTGTGGTTCAAGGATGAGGACTCCCAGGTTACATTTTATTCCTAAGCTCCATTAATGTGCGAAACTTTTTGTGTGCAGATGGTCAACCAGATGTTAGGAACAACCAATAAATCAGACCTAAGTTTGGAGAAATTAATTTGCTATGTACTAAAAAACATCTTACAATGGAAATACTTTTTGTTTTAACTTCCTAGTCTGGATGGTGTTTTGAGTACAAGCTGTGTAGACTTGCACATGCACAGTTCCCCAAAACTATTAGTGCTTGTCCATATTACTGGGCAGGATTTGCCTGGTGACAAGATTCTGCTGTGGCACCCCAGTGCCTTCTCCGCTGCTTAGTTTCTCCCAGTACAGCACAAATCACTTACTACTGAAATCTTATTTCCAGATTTTTGGGTTAGAGATAATGCTAATCTTACAAAGTTATTATTTACTATTTATATTATAGTTGCACATAGAACCCCCAAATTAAAGGATTTTATTTAATTAGGTGTTTTGCAAACAATAATAAGAAAGAGTTCCTGCATCAGAGATCTAACAGTGTTTTTATTGGCTGGGATGAAAGTGATGGATGGAACAGATAAACCACAAGGTGGGAGTGGATTGGAAAGACTGCATAACTGTAAAGCAAACAGACTTCACTACAGCTCACTACTTGCCTAACCGATGGGAGTGGTTCATGAGCATCACAGCAGAAGAGGGTTTTGAGGAGGGATTTAGAGAAGGATAAGGCATCAGCTTTATGGATTTTGGCAAGGACAAGTGACTGCTGCTAGGTACTGCAGCAGAGAAAAGATTTAAGACTTCTGCCTATCACTGAAAGAAGAACAGCTGCTTAAGAAGTTGCACTAGGTGACCACCCCTCATTTTAATAAATTAATTGCTATAATCTATGATGAAAGAAGATTTTGCTAATTGACTCAAGCCCATTTAAAAACTATAAACTGGAAAACAGTTGTAATTTTCATCTCCTGTGAGTACATATATATCCTCTCTTTGTTGTTGTTTATTCAGAAGTTGACTGTGCTCCAGTAGGGCTGGAGTCCATAACTGTATGTTGAAATGCAAATTGCACAATAACCATCATCATAGAAACTTAAAAGGAGAATTACGAGATTTGTTATAATCTTGTATGGCTTTACAAGACATTTTAAACCAACAAATACAAAAAATATTTTGTGACATAGAAAATATTACTGCATTTCACAAAAATCTGAAGTCTTTTCCATTGTGGGTTGAACAAGATTGTTTCTTTCCCACTTCTATGCTTTCAGTGGAGACAAATGCAGTCTGTGTTAAATACAGTTATTTGGGAACTAATAATACCATATTATAATTAATGTTATCTGATTTATGTTGCACTAAAATAAACATCTAAATTTAAATCAAGTTAAACTCTTAAGAATATAATAATTAAGATCTCCTAAAATTTATATGTATGACATTGTCAGCTGCATATCCTTTCTCCTGCTCTGTGCCTCACTCCCACTCACTCTCCAGTGTCCCTGCATGCTATTCCAGGTTTGACTGTTCATCCATTAGCCCTGCATCCCTAGCAGAAGCCTTCCTCTCCCACCAGTCAGGAACCTTCACTCACCCAGTCACCTTTAAACACATATTTAAATCAAGACCAGATTTGTTGTTCAGGTTCCCTTTACTGATGTAGCACAGTAATGAAGCATGATGCCGGTCAAGCTTTCAAGCAGCTCAGTCAAAAATTTGTATGCAAATCTCTTTGGTCATTTCCTAGCTTTCATGTCCTTATTAAAAGACAAATTGAGACCCTTTGATGGACTATAAATAGCCTGCTAAATCACCTCCCCCCTAGCTACCCAGTCAACCTCTCAAGCACCCCATTACTTTAGTTGCACAGTTCCAATAATTGTCTCCTATTTTTTCTAGGCCTCAATTACATTGTTTTCACTGACACCTATATAAAGTCTTATTTCAGGAAACAGGAACATTAACCACAATCTTTATTTATTTACATACACATAAATTAAAACCTAGCTAGAGTTGTTAAAGCACCTGGCACAGGTTTAGAAACATAATTACAATATCATAGAATCAGTCAAAACACCATCTGTTCTTCCTCTCCTGTATCTCTTCCATCAGCTACATATCATTCACTATTTAGTGAGAAGATTCAGTAAAGATTAAAACTCATCCTAAACCATATCTATTATGCAATCATATCTTTACCTTGCTGCTATAGCTAAGCATCTCTTGTACAATTTTTGGAGGGAGGCTGTGGGGAATAAGTAAACAAATAGCTTCTAAAAAGAAGCATTATTAGTCGTCTTCTATCATGAAGCCCAGATTACTGCACCCATGGCAGAATTCTGCCACTTCTATTGCTCAAGAAACTACTTTCATGTAATTTTGAGAAATGCATTGAACAAGTCTACCCTTCCCACCAAGTTGAAGAACAAAGAATCATCCAAATAAGTTCTCAAATAATTCCTACTATATACAATTGTCTCATAGGTAGCAAAAAATATTTTTAAAGGTTAATAGAGATGTGGAATGCATAATTAAATACTGATTAATCAGGATAGGACTGGGAGTTGATACAAGAACAAGCTAACCACCTTGTTCTGTAAATAATTACTACTCTTGTAAATTTAACATTCATGAGTACAGCAAGAGGCATATGTTCAAAAAAACTGGGCCATTTTTATATACATGGATGAAAAAGGATGCAACAGTGTTGTTCTAGGCAGTCTGTCAGGCATTGGCTACTGCCTATGTAACAGTTGGGGGTATAATTCAACAGGTAGACTTACAGTTTCACCTAGGACACTTTCAGGCCAGCCAAAATATTCTTGCTGATCCAATCTGGATTTGCATCAGATTGCGTTTTGGCTGCTATATGTCCAGAAATGCAAGAAAAATGCAAACGTACAGCAAGATTTTAATTGTCAGTTAAATACACGAGGACTTTTCCAGAAATGTGTATTCTGTACATTCACTTTAGATGTTCTTCAGAGGGTGGGAGAATGGAAAAGGATTCCCAAATTAACATTAGCACTAGCAGGACCAAATATAGGAATGATTTATTGTGTCAAATCATATACCCAAAAAACACAAATGCAATCCAGAAACCTTAGTAAATGGGTGCCACACTAAACTTAGATTAATATGCCAATTGTCTGTGATATTTAAAAATCATCTCTTTGTGAAATACATCCAAGTATACATACTCTTATTATTTCTTTTATTAGTAACAATTTATTCTGCAGTGGGATTAGTTATGGTACTTATCTGTAGCGTACTTTCCAAACTGCCTAATCGTTCACTGCATCAGCATAAAATATTGCTGTGTTTTCTCCCCATATGGTAGTGGAAAAATATGTGCAAACATTTCTCAGTAACATTAGTAAAATCATGAAGCCTTGATGTAACTAAGGATTGGAGTGCTAGAACAACTCTGCAGGCCTACAGTCGGACTGTATGCTCCAGGTCTTCTCAAGGGACTGAGAAATTTAATTGATTGCTTGGCTCACTGTTTACTTTCCCTCTAAATATAAAATTTAGCTACATCTCTACAAAATCCAACATTCCCCTCCCCCCCTTGTTTTTCTTTTTTAAAGCCAGCTAAAATCTGACAAATATCTGTCAACAAGCAGTTCATCAAATAGCAATGTGAAGCTTTAGTGTATCAAAGGGCAAGAGATCATAGAGCAGGAATTTGTCTAAAATGTAGCCAGATTTTCCAAAGAGCTCAAGGATAATTTTTTCAAGTGCTCAGCATCCACCTCTATAGGCAAATTTTCAGAAGTGCTCAAAGCCATGCATGCTAAAATTCTCTAAGAACGCTGCTAGTTGTTTGGTTCTTAAAAAGTAGCCAAGCTTTTTGAAAAGCCTGTCCCCTTTGAAATATTCCTGCTTAAAGGATATTACAGTATCCCTCAGTTATTATTTTGGGCTTTATGTGTGTCTGTAGATCTCTACAAAATAATCTTATTGTAAACCTGTTTTTTTGTTAAATTAAAAACAAATGCAGTCACTTTAGAACATATCTCTTTCATTTTGTTATTGTTTAAATGGCTTCCTAGTCAGCCTTTTGTATGAAATACTTCATCCTTGGGTTTTGGAAACTATATCATAAGAACTATAGATGCATTTTTCCAATGCATCTATTTATAAAGCAAGGATTCTATTTTGTTCCCTTTTCACATGTGTCACCTCCTAAACTAATGCCTATTTTCCCCAGTACAAATATTGTGACTTTCACAAAACAGAATTACATCTGACATGTGTTAATCAAATTGTTCTGTTGTTTTTTGGAGTTTTTTGCAACTACATTTTACTAAACCCTTACTTCTGAATAAAATACAGAGAACATCCTTAGCAAACTGGAAGAAAAATAGAATACAATTTAATAACAGGGTCAAGTGGAAGATGCTGCAATTACACAGATGTGTTCAACTGTACAAAAATAGAATTGTGAATGAACATACAGAAAATAGTTTTGGGAGGCAGGAGACCTATCTGAGCACAGGCTGCACTTGGGTAAACATTGTGCTGCCACAACAGAAAAATGAGAGAGGTTACCCTTGCATGTGTAAAGCAGAGCACAGCCTGACAGACAGAGACATGAAATATGATTTCAGTGATAGTAAGACTTTAGCTGCAATACTGAGCCTAGGACTGGGAACCCCACTTCAACAAATATGGCATCTGGAAGTGACATAGAGGAGAGCAAGAAGGGGCAGGCATCTTCAAAAGAGTGCAAGAACTAGAGCTTGTTAGCTAAAAATAATACAAAATAAAATAAATATTTGCTATACTTGCTGTTGCAAAAAGGATATATATTATCTCTTTATCAGTGACACCTCAAGCTGGGATGAGTACAAGGTGATAATCAAGTCTGCCAGAACTGTAATATATATTAATATATTTCAGGGAGGGACACCAGTAGGTGACTGAATTATCCAGTGCCAAAGGAGATGAAAAAGAGGAGAAAGATTGTGCTAGTGAGATGGAGCTGGGGAAAGCTCAGTACCTGTTCAGCAGCAGGACAGCAGAGAAAACAAAGGAGCACTAAGCAGAATTGAAGCATGGGGTTATGGGTGATAGAGTTAATTGTGCCACCAGGGTCTGAAAGTGAATCACCTTAGGAGATGTCACTGAGGTGATCTGATGTAGGCATCATGACCAGGAAGAAGGGCATTTCATGTGGAAGATTCCACTTTTAATATGGATAATGCAGAAAGACTGCACAGTGTGACTACCAATGGTCACGTAATGTTAGGTATTGCATTAAACAGCAGAAACTTTTCAATGTTTTATGAAATGGCTCAATATGACTACACTTTAAAGTGTTTTAACACAAGCCCATTGTAAGCATGCCTTCTCAAAATGTTACTCCAAAGACTATTTTTTTCAGGTTTGTCATTTAAACAAATTATGTGGACAGGAAAGCAAAACCCGGAGTGGGACGGTAACTTGACAACATTCATCTGACCCAAAACTGGAGGAGTCTGTGCTGCCTTTCAAAGTTCATGAGTCCTAGAAGACTACCAAGCACAAGATTAGTTTTTGACTGGGTATAAAGGAAAAAATATTTCAATGAGAAAATGAAGTGTTTGAACAGGTGACCAAGAAAGGTTTGGAAGCCTGTGTCCTTGAAGGTTTTCAAGACCCAACTGGGCAAAGTCCTGTACAACATGGTCTGCATTCATAGTTCACCCTTCTCTGTGATGGGGGTCAGACCAGAGACCTCCTGGGGTTCCTTCCCACCTTTATGACTCTGTGCTGACCCTGTGAATTCACCTTTCCTCAAGGCTAACGGCCTTGGAGGTGACTGTTCTTCTAACTGGAAAATAAATTTGTTTGCAAGAGAATGCTTCATCAGTCACTGGGTTCTGTGGGGGCATTGTCTGATGTAAGCATTTCATGAGTACACGTCTCTGCACACGAGCATGTCCCTGCACAGACATATGTGTGGACACAGGGCAGTGATCAGAGGCTGCATTCAAACTTGGAGGCTCTCCAAGGCCCAAATGTCCATCATTTAGACAGACTTTGATGAAAGATTAAAAGAAATACTTGTGTATTGCTTGGCTCAGAACACCCAGGAAGGAGAGGAACTATTCCAAATTGCCTGCAGGAGTTTACAACTAGGAGCAATGGGGTAAAGTCAGGTAAAGAAAAACAGTTTGAACATCAGTAAAATTTCCTCACTGTTAGTGTTATTAGACTGGAATAATCTCCCCTAAGGGAAGCTATAAAAACGACATCATTTGCATCTTTGCAAACTAGACTGGACAAAGCACTGGGAAATATACTTTGGGGAATAGTCCTGTAAAATGATTGCACTAATTTTTCCCAAGTAGTCTTTCTTCACAGGATTGCTTCATACATGGAATGTGCCATACTCTTTTTCCTGTTACTTTATGCCTTTTCCCATGGCTGAGTATCATTTCCTTCACTCTAACTGAAAAGTAGCATATTAAGACAATTTACATATTTATTTAAAAAAAAAGACATCGTTCCTTTTTAAAATATAACCAGTGATAGACACAAGAGCATATTCTCTAGAATAATGACACACTTCAATAGCCTAGGCAATTAGGTTTGCCTTAAATTAATTATTGTTTGACATGCTGCTCATACAAATACTCTGTGTAACAGGAGGAAGTCAGTTTGACCTTAATTATTGCCTGTAAATAATCCCTGAGTTGTAACTAAGTAGTACCTTTTAAAATGTAATTATTATAATACCAGAGTTACAGAGCTCATTGATTTATAATTACTTAATTGTTTATAACCCATTAAACCACAGCTGTGATAGGTTCATCATGCCTACATGCACTAACCTGGAGACTGATGAAGTATGGCCAAGAAATTGGACTAACTTTATCTCTCACACCTAAATGGCTAAATAATCATTCTGGTCTAGTCAAGGTCAGTAGTGGTTATCAGATGGCTGATAGACTGTAGGAAATCAGCTGGTGATTTCAGTACACATCCTTCAGAATAACAAAGAGGGGAGAAGGGCATGCAAAATATAGGCACCCCCAGGGTCCTGAGCTCTTACCAGCTAATTCAGACAAAGAGCTACTTCTTTGTGAGTCTGATTTTACACTTTTAGGGTCATAACTATTGGAAGTATTGGTAACTGTGCTACTGGGAAACAGAATACCCATGTAATTATGAAATTTTCTCTTCCTCCTAAACACACGGTATGTAGTTGTTTGCACACTTGCATGCAAGGGAGAGACTGTCATTTTGTTTCTCATGCCTTGCACCTTAACACGGTAAAATAATTTCACAGAGTGTTCAAGTCACACACACCGTCCTCTTGTCTTCAATATGTTCACTTCTTTCTCTGCCACTGTCCAGTAATCACTGTCCAGACCATTCTGTTGTGTTACATGTATTTCTCCATTGTGAGTGGAAAAAAAAGGAAATATAAATAATAAAGCATTTAAAAGTAGTCAGCATGACACATTTTCACTTAAATTGTAAATCCCACCTATCAGAGGAGTGGAAAAGCCAACACCTTTCTCAAATCATAATTCTGAGAAACAGAAATCATGCATTTTGTTGTAAAGATCCTACTATATTTTGCTCACAAGAAAGCACTAGTTAGAAATAAACTATGTGGATTTTATAGCATTAAACGTTTTACTTGGTTCAAATAAGCCCAGGTTCAAATCTTTTGCTGTCTTACAGTGTAGTCAAAACCATCAGCTAAGAAGCATGTGAATTCTCTGTGTTACAGAACTAGACCTTAGAAGGAATGGTAGAACTATGAACTGACAGCTCAAATAATCATGCTAGCCATAAGAATATTCACAAAGCAGGTCTCAGGAATGAGAGATTACGTATGTTCTCAGTATTCATACAAATTCTTACATATTTCTTAAAAATGCAATATATTTTGAAAGCCTGACAAAACTTGTTCTCTACTACAGCATTTAAAAAGTTCCGACTATGAATTTCTTCAGAGTATGCCCAAGACACTTATGGTGAGAATGAAGATTATTGTGCAAGTTGTACATATAGTTTAGGGGATAAAACAATTAACCCTTCAAGGATTTGAAGACCCTGCTCCAATCTTAGGCTTTCCTAGTCTGTACAGTGTGGAGAAAAAAAAAAAAATACCATCACCATTCATCTCAGTTTCTGCACTCCTAAAAAGGGAATATTAGTCATGTAGGTTCACCAGTCAGGTTACATCTAAATTCCCCATGGTAAATGAGACTAAACAAATGCAAACTATTCTAGTACTGTACAATCCAGATGGAGTGATAATGCCCTGCTTGTTATTACCAACATTCCACAGCAATTAGGGAATTGTGGCAGAATCCTAAACCAATGGGAAGAAAAATCAGATTGACTCAAAGTGTGGTCCTATCCCATCATGTGACTGAAAGTGTAGGATTAAAGGAATTGCTATCTCAGTGTTTCTTCTGCACTTTTTAGTTTATAATTGAAAGCGATTTTTCAACTGCCAGTTATGCAACTACAACACAGGTCCTTGCCTTTCTGTGTACCCTCACCAGTCATCAAGGCTTTGCAGCCAAATTCTGTTCCCAGTTCTACCTGCACAGACCTATTCCTTTCAATTTTTCTATGATATATCAACAATAGGCAAAGAACAACTTGCTTAAATGTAGGAGCCATTCATTCCTGAGTGTTGATTCCCTTCGAAAAGTGGTAAGTTCCTCTTATCTATTCTGCTTTTTCAGACACAAAATGAAAAAAAAAGCATAAATTAAAAAATTCAATCAAAAAAAGTTTCATTTATCTTCCTTAGCTGCAATGCCTACTGAAGAAAATAATGTTTACATTGCTGGCATCTTGTGATTTTCTTATTCTGTGACCTGCTGGCATTTCTTATCTCAGGCTTAGAATGTAAATTCTTTAGTGCAAGCACCATCATATTGTTCTGTATTCCTCCATCATTATAGCCAGAGCAAGAATAGTAAGAAATAACTTTTTCTTTTTCTTTTTTTTTTTTTTGAGTATTTGGAAGATTAATTGCTATGTGAAATGTACCCTGGAAAAGTAGAGTATTATGTAAATAATACAGACAGCTGGACTTTTCTTAGCTTCCAAAATTTTCTGTTTATTTCCTGTATTATTTTACCTTGTCAGAGTACAGCACTTATCTGAAAAAATCAAAGGAACTTTAACCAATGAAAGCAACTGTAGATCTGAAAGCACAAAATGCTAAAGGTTAAAACAGATATGAAAGTTACTCTGTGTAGGAAGTAGCAAAGACCCAAAAAGTCAGTCAAAATACTCACAATATAGACAGTAGGGGAAAAGATGCAATTGTGAAGAAATGTTAATTAAATAATCACTATAATCAGGCTTACCCACCACAGGCTGTGGGATGATACACCAACATTAGAAAGACAAGGTGCTAGCAAGGCCCCTCAGCCTGTTGCAGCAGAGAAAGACCTCAGAGGAACTAAAGTGGGGTCCTCTAAGAGGGTGACAGGGCTGACAGCTCAGCTGAAGTGCCTCTACACCAATGCGTGCAGCATGGGCAACAAACAGGAGAAGCTAGAAGCCACCATGCTGCTAGAAAGCTATGACCTGATTGCCGTTACTCAAACTCCATGGGAGGAATCCCATGACTGAAGTGTGGCTATCGATGGGTACAGGCTGTTCAGAAGGCACAGGCGAGGAAGGAAGGGTGGTGGTGTTGCCCACTACGTCAAGACATGGATAGAGTGCAAAAAGCTGTCTCTGAGGAACAGCCATGAGCAGATTGAAAGCTTATGGGTAAGAATCAGAATCAGGCAACTAAGGGAACCTTGTCATTTGTGTCTACTACAGGCTGCCCGACCAAGGAGAGTCTATTGACAAAGCCTTCTCACTCCAGCTACAGGAGGCATGGTGCTCGCAGGCTCTCTTCCTGCTGGGGGTCTTCAACCACCCCAATATCTGCTGGAAAAGTAGCACAGCAAGCTGTAGGCAATCCAGGAGACTCCTGGAGTGCATGAAGGATAAATTCCTGTGCCAGGTAATATACAGCCCTACCAGAAGGGATGCTATACTGGACCTGTTAATCAACAAAGCAAGTGAGCTAACTGGTGACATCAAGCCCAGCCCAGGAGGCAGCCTGGGCTGTAGTGATCATGCACTGGTGGAGTTTGCAGTCCTGAGGGATATGGGTCAGGCAAAGAGTGAAGTCAGGACCCTGAATTTTAGGAAAGCAAAATTCCAGCTCTTCAGGGAATTAGTCAATAGGACCCCCTGGGAAACGGTCCTCAGGGATGAGGGAGCAGAACAGAGCTGGCAGATCTTTAAGGATGCTTTCCATAGAGTGCAAGAGCTCTCAATCCCCAAGTGTAAGAAATCAGGAAAGGAAGGCATGAGACCTGCCTGGCTGAGTGGAGAGCTGATAGGCAAGCTGAAGGGCAAGAAGGAATGCACAGACAGTAGAAGTAGAGTCCAGAATCCTGGGATGAGTACAGGGATGCTGCCCAGTTGTGTAGGCATGGGGTCAGGAAAGCCAAGGCACATCCATGGCAAAGGATGCAAAGAATAACAAGAAGGGCTTCTATAGATATGTCAGCCAGAAAAGAAAGGTGAAAGAAAGCATACCCCCTTGATGAGCAAGACTGGCAGACTGGCAACAATGGAAGAGGAGGAGGCTGAGGTATTCAACACCTTCTTTGCCTCAGTCTTCACTGGCAGTGTCTCATCGCACACCTCTTGAGGGGATAGCCTGCAAGATCAGGACTGAAGGAGCAAAGTCCCTCCCATTGCAAAGGAAGATCAGGTTCATGACCACCTGAGGAACCTGAATAAGTCTCTGGGACCTGATGAGATACATCCCAGAGTCCTGAGGGAATAGGCTGATGAAGTTGCCAAGCCACTCTCAATATTTCAGAAGTCTTGGCAGTCAGGTGAAGTCCCTGGAGACTGAAAAAAGGGAAACATTGAACTCATTTTTAAATAAGGTATCAAGGAGGATGCTGGGAACTACTGAGCTGTCAGCCTCACCTCTGTGCCTGGGAAGATCATGGAACAGATCCTCCTAGAAGCTATGCTAAGGCACATGGAGGACAGGGAGGTGATTCAAGACAGTCAGCATGGCTTCACCAAGGGAAGTCCTTGCTGACCAACCAAGTGGCCTTCTGTGATGGAGTGACCACGTCAGTGGACAAGGGAAGAACTACTGATGTTATCTATCTGGACTTCTGCAAAACCTTTGACACAGTCCCCCACAACATCCTTCTCTCTAAATTGGAGAGATATGGATTTGATGGGTGGGCTGTTGGGTGGATGAGGAATTGGTTGGATGGTCTGCAGAGGGACGGCATCAACGGCTCAATGTCCAGGTGGAGATTGGTGACAAGGAGTGTCCCTCAGGGGTCTGTATTGGGACCAGTACTCTTTAATATCTTCATCAATGACATAGACAGTGGGATCGAGTGCACCCTCAGCAAGTTTGCACATGACACCAAGCTGTGTATTACAGTTGACACGCCTGAGGGACGGGGTGTCATCCAGAGGGACTTGGATGAGCTTGAGAAAATGGGCCCATGTGAACCTCATGAGATTCAACAAGGCCAAGTGCAGGGTCCTGCACCTGGGTCAGGGCAACCCCCAATATCAGTACAGGCTGGGGGATGAAGGGATTGAGAGCAGCCCTGCCAAGAAAGACTTGGGCATACTGGTGGATGAAAAGCTAGACGTGAGCCAGCAATGTGTGCTCGTAGCCCAAAAGGCCAACCGTATCCTGGGCTGCATGAAAAGAACTGTGGCCAGCAGGTGGAGGGAGGTGATTCTGCCCCTCTACTCTGCTCTGGTGAGACCCTACCTGGAGTACTTGTGTCCAGCTCTGGAGCCCTCAGCATAGGAAAGACATGGACCTGTTAGGAGCAAGTCCAGAGGAGGACCACAGAAACGATCAGAGTGATGGAACACTTCTCCTGTGAGGACAGGCTGAGAGACTTGGGGTTGTTCAGCCTGGAGAAAAGAAGGCTCCGGGGAGATGTTTTTGCAGCCTTTCCATGCTTAAAGGGGGCCTATAAGAAGATGAACACAGACTTTTTAGCAGGGCCTATAGCGATAGAACAAGGGGTAATGGTTTTAAACTAAAAGAGGGCAGTTTTAAACTAGATATAAGGAAGAAATATTTTATAAGGAGGGTGGTGAAACACTGGAAGAGGTTGCCCAGAGAGGTGGTAGATGGCCCATCCCTGGAAACATTCAAGGTCGGGTTGGATGAGGTTCTGAGCAACCTGATCTAATTGAAGATGTCCCTGCTCACTGCAGGGGGGGTGGACTAGATGACTTTTAAAGGTCCCTTTCAAAGATTCTATGACTCTGTGATTCTCTGATAATGCAATAAAGAGTTACTTTCCTAACATTCAAAGGACCAAAGGAAGTTAAAAATAAAAAGAAAGCTCCTTATTAAAAGAAGCTGACCCAATTCTATGCTGGTAACTCAGGGACTGAACTGATAAGCCTGATGACAAGAACAGCAGAGGTTATGGTTTTGAAGTATCTGGCAAGTTTACCGTATTATTTTTTTAATATTTTAGAACACCAATTACTAACAGAGGTCTGGGGGTGGTTCTTTAGCTGATCACTTGAACAGCAGTTTTGTTGGCTTGCTTTCTCCTCCTCCAGTACTGCATGAACTCACTCCATTTTCCACCAACATTATCTGTATATAAAAATAACCTGTTCATAAAAAGCTACTAATAAAAAAAAAAAGAATTATAGTAGTACCAACAAGGTAGGGCCTTAGTTTTTTTAAGGTTTTGCGTACATAACAAAGAGACAGCCCCTACACCAAAAAAGCTATGATCGAAGCATAAAACTAACTTTGATAATTGTCAGTCTTAATCGAGAACACCAAACACCAAAAGACATCTCACTCTGTTTCACTCCTCACTTCATCCTCCCAAAGGGGAGGTCCTGCAGGCATGATGCGCTGTTCATACAGGACCTATTAATACAGGGTCTAGCACATTTTTAAGCCTCTTCTAATTGAGATCTGTAAATAGTAAAATACAGATTGGTGGTGTTCCTAATTAAATACATCTCTTTGCACCCAGAGCTCTTTTCTGTCAGCTTGAAGGAACACCTAGGACTGGCAAAACAGACGCCTTGAATTAGCACAGAAGTCATACGTGCTGACATGCATAATATAAGTAGATTGTCCCACTTTTCCACCCACTGAATTCTTGTCGCTAATCTGATTAATACCCTTGATTATTTCAGATGGTCCAAGTTACAGCAAAGATAAAATGCTCAGGTATCTTGTGACACATACCTGTTTTTTTCTGCTCCATTTCCAACACATTTTTCTTTGTTCTGTGTCTCTCCTCCTCTATCTCCCTCCTTACCGTTCACGCCTTGCAAACATGGTGCCTCTGCTTCCCAGCTTTTGGGAGAAGTATTGAGATACAAAGAACCTGGTCGAATTGGAAATCCCATGT
>NW_010538160.1:70491-74119 GCF_000687285.1 Phaethon lepturus | reverse complement strand
TCCCCTACATTTTCCAGTTTATTGTCTCTGTTCTCCTCTGTGTCCCTTCCCATTTGGCATCCCTTCTCACTTCTCCTATCTCTAATACTACCTGCTCGTCACTTGGTCTGTAAGCTTTTCATGCAGTCCTCACAAACTCATCCACCACCCACTGGTACAGTGTTGATCTAGAGACTACAGCTAGGGCTGAGGACCACACTGGGCTGGGTATATCCCACCGAGCAGGAGGACAGTCCTCACTGAGAGATCTTGCAGACTAAGTATTTGTAGACACAAGGAATGATGCAAACAAGGAGGATGCAGATTTGGTACAAGGCAAAATATTTAAATTTATTATGTGTTTGGCCATTTTCATGTGTTCTGGGAACAAGAGGCACTGAAGGGGTAGGGTGGTGGCTCCTTTGCTGAGCACAAAGGGAATATCTTTTCCACTCCCAATTCTCCTACTCCTTTATCTCAGACTGAGGCCATGAATAATCATGGTGAAACAAACAGGAAAACTACTAAAGTTTTTGGACTTGAGATGATCTGGAAATTTTTATTTAGCATTGACATATTTTCAGTAATAAGAGCACACACCAAAAAAAGAAGGTCCTTCTGCCAAAGAGCCCTCTTCCCAGGAGAAGGGATACCAAACAGCAAAACTGCAATTGTAATCCAAGAATGATAGTTACCTAGTATGTGTACAAGTGATAGATGTCACAGAAGAAGCTCTTTTAGAGGTAGTGAATGAATGGAAGCAGTGCTTTAAAAATCATAACGTTCATTTATAGGGGAAACAAGAAACACTGCACAGATGTGGGAGTGTGTGAGCAAACCAGATCGTGTCTGCAGAATGAATAGGTTCATGAAAAGCTAAGGGCATAGCAAAGGGAGGGGGGTGGGTGGATCAGAGCTCCTTTGAAGGAAAACCTGGTGATTGTAAACCTTTTATATCCACCATTCCTGCACACACAAGTGACTCATCTTCTCCATTTAGAAAACACTGGCAGCATAACTAACACTATTCTTATAAAACGTTTGATCCAAAATTCCACCTAACACAGCTGGAAATAAATAAATAAATTATGAAGACATCCCAAAAAGTTAAGCCAGGTCCACTAAGTGAGTGCAGGGAATAAATCCAGTTACTGTATTTTTTAACCTGAATTTCAAGTATTTACATGGCAAAGAAAGTCAGGTTTGTATGAAAACATAGCACATGTATTATAAAAAAATCCTTATTTAAATAGGACTAGTATAGCTGTGTATTTTCTTTCATGCAAACTCTACTCTGAGTAGAATTCTGTAACAAAAGGGCTAGAGAGATGAAATTCAAACTGTACCAAGACCAATATTTCACAAAGCTCATGTTATGTTGGAACAATTTAACATGCTTCTGGCAATAAATAAAGTAATTGCCTTCAGTCTGACAGAAAAAATAAAGACCGAGACCTGAATTCTTTATCAGCATAGGTCTTAGACTAGATCAAAAACCTTCCCTTGTTAGTTGCACCATCCTGATTTCTCTTTGGGAAGTCACTAGAGGGCATCATCACCCACTCAATCTTACCTGCAGACCAGGTCAGCGCGTCCATACCCTACACTCCAGAAGCTCACCAGGGAACAGGCTGGGTGGACCTGTGCTGCTGTCTGTAGGATTGCCCTCTGCAGAGCTCTGAAAACTCAGCTTTCCAGTTGTTTCCACAGACCTAGCAGAGGGGAAGCTGCAGGGCACCATGAAAATGGCCTACTTTGGATCACAGCAGAGAGAATTCAGGGCTACTTGGCTCTCAGCACCCTTTAGCATTCAGGAAACACACTGGAGGAGCCTGGTGCATGCATCCCCTGATTAGAGCTATCATCTGCTTCACAACCACCCCTGCACAGCAGCTTCTTCTCAATGATCTCTTAGAAATGGCACTACTAAACAGAGGTGTCCATCAACTGCCTAATACTTTCACGTCTTTGTAGGGTTATCTGTAAAAGTGCTCACATAGTGACTTTTCCAAACTGCTCTGGCAATTTGGAAAGATAAAGTGCTGAATGAGAAGATGATTAACTTTGTTAGACTGAGGGCAGAAACCATCTCATCTCCCACAGATTCATCATAAATGCGTCTGCTATTCAGCACTCATACAACAACCCAGGTCCCATTTTTACACCAGCTCTCTTACACTGAGCATGCCTGTGGAAAGATTTGGGTGTTGCATTAACTACAAACACAGGAGAGAAGGTCCAGACACTGACTCGAGTATTTGCACACAGTTGCTTTACTCCCATTCTTTATTTATCCCTTTTTCTCTTGCTTCTTGTGCTGCCTAAAAAGTCCCAGGTGGGTCATCTCCATGGCTTGGTATTCATCACCATGAGCACAACCCCCACTGTCCCAGGATTCCTTAATAACATCATTACTTGGACAGCTTTGCTGGAGGTAAAGCATGCACATACAAACTGGGAGTCAGGGAGTTTCTGAGCCCTTGAATCCTGCACATGGATTCACACACATGCAAATTCACACCAGGGTGAAATCCAGGTACATGCTGCCCCCTGCATATCACCACCATGTCCCAGTCTGACAACCTGAGAGTGATGTGGGCATGATGGGGCCACGGGACTTGCGTTCCCCTCTCTGTGCACAGGTATGGTACAGGGGGTACCTGCTCCTTGGCTAAACGCAGGACAGGAGAGTTTTGTCTCATGCCTTGCTGCCTACATTTTCCAAATTAATTTCTTCTGTGGATGGAGAGCTGTAATGTCTTGATAAAGGTCTTCATCCATCAGAGGACTTGGAAAGGAAGCACCCTTTCAGGAAATGACAGGGTTCAGAGAAACTGCAGACAAGTGACACAATGGCTCATTGCACACAAAATACACCTATGTCTCACCAGGGTCTTCCAAGAGCAGCTTTGGACCATCTCCAAAACCTGGAGCAGTGCAAAAAGCACCTGAAGTTCCAGTGTCAGAAACGCCTGTTATACAAGGAACAGGTCATACAGAGTTTGTGGCATTTTGATTTTTACCTGTGATTTTCCCTTCAAAGGGTGGGTACCTGAAGCTGTTCTATCCAGGCTGACTCCCAAGTGCATTTAGTTTGGAGGAAATAAGTAAGCAGTAGGTGTGTGGCATCCCTGCCCTGCACTATCAGCACTGGTGTACCCTGTATAATGTGCAAGAAAGCAGGTTTATCAACTCATTAGCAAAATAGATCGAATGTTGGAAGCAAACGAACTGCAGGGGGGAGCTGGAGGGGACATTGATATTTATCACTAAAAAGGTGGAGGGGCAATGCTATAAAAGGCAGGTAAGGTAAGCAGGTAGGTAGAGAAGAGAAAGAAGGGGAAAACCTTGGAACTAGATCCCAATTAAAGGGGTAATATATTCAGATTGGGACACAAATCTAATCTTGTTAGCTGCATTGTCTGAGTCCTGGAAAAGATGACACATTTGCATTAGAAAAGTCAAAAAAGCAGACTCAAGTGGGGTCATAAATCTTAACAATTTTGGGTATCAGAAACTCCAAATCTGGTAAAAAGCTTATGTGAAAATTTAATGGAAATTTCCATGATGAAAATTGTCAATGTTTTCATGGAACACCAAGAAAAATTCACTTCAGAGAAAAAGCTTGCTTTTTCCTACATATACTGAG
>NW_010538160.1:45637-70460 GCF_000687285.1 Phaethon lepturus | reverse complement strand
AGAGTGGCTCTTACTTTTCTGTGTACGTACAATGGGAGGATACTTGGTGATTATTATCCACTATAGCTCCTGTACTAGGCAAAGGTACAGTCTGAGTCACTCTAACAGAAACCCACCCATTCCCAGGCCTAGAGAGCTTACTCATAAGCCAGCATTTAGATATGCAAATAACAACTTATTGTTATCAGCAGTTTGTCCAATAATATTTCCTTTGTTTCATCAAAAAGGCGTATCAGTTTTGTACAGTTTGCAGTGAACATGCAAAGAGGAATTTGAAAAAGCAAGACCAGCCAGAACAGCAGCCTCTGCCAGTCTGATTGCAGGCATCACTGATGTCAGATGATGCATCAGAAGCTTAGGGTGCTAATGACTTGTTGATGTGTTTGACATTATGCAGCTATCCCTTAGCAGATATTTTCACAGTAGGTATTGTTTTTACAGATGTTGTCATATTACTCATGAGCTGGAAGTTTCAAGGGAAAATTTTGAAAACAGGTTGAAAACTTGAGGGGACAGGGAAGAAGTGAGAGAGAAAGCTTGTCTGAATCCTCACATATACTTAGTCCAAAACACAGAAACATGAAATACCTTGTCCTTGGTCACAAGCCTGTTACAGAATCAGAAATATAGGATGCCAGACTTCATCTTCTCAGCTATAGCCATTTGTTTATATTCATGTACATGTATATATAAAATCAGCTGTAGTCCTTGAACAGAAGTTAAAACATACTCTGAAAAAGAGGAGAGAATTTTAAGTAATAGATGTAACTAAATTATAATCCTGAAAGAATCTGGCTAGTTTATCTTCTCTTTTTGTCTGTCTTTTCTTTGGAGATTTGCAAGAAAATTTTTAAAGCCTAATTAATTTTTTGCATGAAGATGCACTCCTTTCATTTTGGAGAATTAATCACATTTAACCTGCAGACACTAGCCATTATAGCAAATCTCTCTGTCCAATGTGACAGATAGATTATGAGAAAACAAATTGAAAGTGACATTCACATTAGCCTGAGAGTGTTTTTGGCAGCCATTGACTGGCTTTTCTAGTTACTATGACTTTAACCCATCATCACTTTTTCATTACAAGTACCTGATTCAGTAGGTTAGGCTGCCAGGTGGCTTTTCCAGGCTTTTATTATGACAGTAATGTTGTTTATGTTTGAAGTTATCAAACCCCTTCTGAGTGAATTGCCTTCTTAAATAGACAGTGTCTCACTTTCAGCTAGAGACTGGCTATGTGGGGCAATTCTGGAGTCAAAGCTCTTTAGGCACAAAGGAGTGCAAATGGGCCCTTCAGTACAAGAAGGACGTTGAGATGCTGGAGCGTGAGAAGGGCAACGAAGCTGGTGAAGGGTCTGGAGCACAAGTCTTATGAGGAGTGGCTGAGGGAACTGGGGTTGTTTAGTCTGGAGAAGAGGAGGCTGAGGGGAGACCTTATTGCTCTCTACAACTACCTGAAAGGGGGTTGTGGCGACGAGGGTGTTGGTCTCTTCTCCCCAGTAACTAGTGGTAGGACGAGAGGAAATGGCCTCAAGTTGCACCAGGGGAGGTTTAGATTAGATATTAGGAAAAACTTGTTTATGGAGAGAGTGGTCAAACATTGCAACAGGCTGCCCAGGGAAGTGTTGGAGTTACCATCACTGGAGGTGTTCAAAAAACAGGTAGACGTGGGACTTAGGGACATGGTTTAGTGGTCATGGTGGTGTTGGGTTGATGGTGGACTTGATGATCTTAAAGGTCTTTTCCAACCTTAATGACTCTGTGATCCAACTGCAAACAGGGGAGAAGAATTCATTAACACATTTTGGACTGCATGTCCAAGGAAGTTTGTTCCAGTAGTGAAGGTGCTGGAAAAGGTGACATATTGTTACAAGGGACTTTGCAGAAAACAAAAATGTGTGTACTTATATGAGAAGGCAACTGAGCAATAATATCAATGCAGTGAAATATGTGTAAGAAAGAGCAGGGGCGGTAAGAATGAGTTCTTTCTAGATGAAATGATTAAGAAGTATGGAAAAAATTTATGTAACCATGCCAAAGAAAAGAGATACAGTTGTGTTTTACACTTCAGCCAGAAGTGCAGAATTGCATGAATGCATTGCATGAATGAATTGCAGAGTTGCAGAATGCATGCAGAAATAGGGCTGCTTAGGAGAGCATGTGTTCTAGAGTGATTTATATCAGCTAAATAAAGGTAATTAAAGATATAAAGGACTGAAGCAGTAAAAACAGGACTGAGCTATTTAACAGAGTGTGACAGCTTTGCATGACTGATTATTCATGAACTACTCCTAGGTAGTTAAGAAACATAAAATGTGATTCATAACCTCTAGAAAGAAAACAAAGTATTTATTAAGACACTTAGCTTTATGATGATCCTAAAACTTTGAATTCCTTTCTAAAAACTTTCTTAATGACATGAATAAATGCACCCATTCACATAATTCATACATATACACATAGATACAGAAATCTCCCCCTCACAGGTAGGTAATTGAGTAGTACACTAAATGATGACTGTGGAGTGCATTAACAACTCTTCATTAACTCTTCACATGCAATAATTGCAGCTCATTTACTCCACCAGTTAGCTGCTAACACTGACTGCACTGCAAGCCTATATATGTGGGGCACTTAATGTGAAAACCACTACAACACTATGAATTACCAGGTCATTGCACAGCACCTAGGAAATCCCTAATTACAGCTCACAATTTGGTAATGAACCAAACATATAAAATTCTGCAAAACAATCTGTTAATGAAAAATCTGAAAGTAATTCTTGTTTATTCATCTGGGGATCACAGCAGAGGGAGAGATAAGTGTTCATTTCCATGTGATTTGGGTTTTGTGTTAAATCTTTTCTGCTGCCAAGTATGACTATTTCTCTTGGTTTTTTGGTTTTTTTTTTTTTTTTGCATTGATGAGGTACAGTATGTAAATATATAATTATAAAAAGTCATGCCATTATAAGCATGCTTTAAACATAAAAGACCAGCAAGGAATTGCTATCAAAGGTAATTACCATAAAATAATGTTGTTTGACTATTGAATGCTGTAATTGGATATTGCCACAATTGCCAGTGCATTTGTAGTTCAACTATTCAGGTATTATGTGGAAGTAATTTTCCTGGAAGGTCCATCAAACCATGTCCATCAAACACTAAATTTCACAGACTAGCTTAAACACAGATATTCCAGCTTTTCTTTCAGGGTAAAGTCAGGGCACTACTTCTGTAGGTTCTATTTTGGAATTGCTACATTACACTTAGGTATTCCTATGTTACTCACATTTTTATTGAAAAAGAAAAAGATATTTTTAATGTATGTGAGCACCAAAAAAATCCTTCTATAACCCCTTCAGATTGATTTCTACAATTATTTTCCTTCTCCATTTGCTTCAGTATTTCATGAAGAACTTATAGTAATATTTCTGACATTCCTAGATTTGTTCCATTTTGATTGCAACTACAAAGTTCCCCAGAACAAATCAAAGCTTATATTTAAAAATCCTTTATGACATATAAATATGGAAGTTATTTAAAAATGCAGTGGTCCTTTAATATGGTTGCTGGTATATCTGACTCCACTGCAGGCTTGCTTGCTTTTCTTTGCCATCAATTAACAGTTGCAGCTAAAGGAAAAGGACAGATTTTGCAAGGAATCTGCAATAGGATGTTCAGTTTTCTCTCCTTTCACTGACTAAAGTTTTTCTTTTACAACAGCCTAGGGATAAATAGTCATAATAACGGTATATATTCTCATTTTCCTCCTGGAAATTCTGTACAATTTCATCACTAACCTTTCCGTAAAAACTTTTAAAAAATCTATGAAGCTCTGCTACAGCAATATCATTCTTTTAAATTGAGTAGGATGGATCACAACATCCTACAAGAAAAAAGGGTATTTATACATGACTTGCGAAGATTTGTACTGGACTTCACAGGATTTCCTCCCTTCATCTTTTCAGCACAACTTATCCACCATGCTTAAATGCAGTTTTGAATCTATGTTCCTAAAGATACTAACTGCTGTAGAACAGCATCAGTAAAATAAAGGCAGACCTACTTCCAGAAAAACATGCATAGTTATGCAAAACATAAATTAATTATATGCTCATAGTACTAGATATGGCAGATACTCATGGATGTTGTCTAAGCTCCCTCTCTATTTACAAAGGCTTGAAATGTCTAGAGACTAATAAAACCAACACCAGAGCTGGTAACCTCATGTGGTATCTGTTACTCAGACAACTATCTTCCCATGTACTGAGCACCTGCTCCGAATTATCCTCCAAACCTGCTTTGTTTCAAGAGGCCTTTGTAATAGCAGAACAATTAACCTCAGCGTTTTCATACTGCAACATTGTCAGCCCAAGAGAGGAAGATACACAATGCAAATGATGACCCGAGGACTCAGGAATTTAATAAGCAAAAACACCACATGCAAACCCTGGTGGGTAGAGATTCCTGTAGTATGTATAAGTGTTGGTTTTAGAGTGAGGTGGAGTGATCTCACTGGAATAAATAGTTGCGTAAGTATGGAACATCTATCTTTGACCTGCTAGATTCGGACAGCCTGGCTTGGGGCTGACATGTGACACACTGACTCCAAATTTGTTCTGCGGATACTCAGAAATACTCTGTAAGAAAGCCAATGGTCTGTTTTTTAGCTGGAGTCAAGGCATTTACCCTGTATGACATAAGTGCTTGCATTGCATGGTAAAAAGTGTTTGTGGCATCTAATAAACTCATTGTCTGGTTCATGTAGGTACCCACTGCTGTTGTTATTGTTGTGCTTAATAGTAGTGCTAGTATCAAAGTAGCAACTACCAGTCTTATTAAGAACTGGGCTCTGTGAAAAAAAAAAAATTAATAAAAAACCAGAATCAGTCTCAAAGAACTTATCCTGGAAATAAAACTTCAAATTTTATTTAGTTGCAGCTGAGGAGTCATAAATCACTGCCACACACTGCCATGTTTCAAGGTAGACTAACACAAACTACAAGCAAAAGAGCAATTTGTGTGCATTTATTAGCCTATGACCTAGAGAGCGTCAGAAGCTGATACTCTGCCTTGTTGTTGCCCCCATTGCAGGGCAATAATCCCTGACAGACAGGTGTGGCAGCCCATCATGCTGCTCATATCTTTGATCAGCCCAGCATGAATGGGTAGAGCTCATAAATCAGAGTCCAAAAGGTGGATGTGAGAGCAGTATCTTGCTGCTACCTAGAGAAATGGAAGCAGCATTTCTCCTGTAAGTAGTACCACTTCATCTGTGTTGGTCCTTGCCCTCCAGTGCGTGGGGGCCTCCTTGGCTAGGAATGACAAGCAGAATAAATTCGGCACCACTAGGGCAGGAAGGAACTTTGCACTTTGCAGGGGAAAGAAACCTCACGCTCTCACCACAGGGGCCAAAAACCCAGTGCTGAAAGCTCCCCAAGGGCTCAGGTAAAAAGGCAGCCTTCAGCCTGGGGTACCCAAGTGCCAGCTGGTTTTCTCACCACTGCTTCCCTGGGACTGCGAAGCCCACTCAGTCTGTAGATCTTGCCACTATGCCCCTGCAGGCAAGCTAAACCCTGCGGTCTGTGGAGCCATCAGATTCCCAACTGCATGTAGCTGCTAGTGGGGAGCAGCTAGTCCTAAAACATGCTGGGAACTGCTTGAGAAAGTGCCAAAGATGTTGTGAGAGTGTAATGGCATAAACAATCAAGCAAGGCATGTTTCTTCACTGTTTAATTTAGCAGCTCAGATATAGCCACAGAGGCCAGAGGGCGTGACCTTTTAGTTCCCATCAGAGCTTCCCAGAGTGATTACATCCAAGTGTGTTCTGTGCAGAACGGACAAAACCCACCTCTGCTATCACCCCATTCATTTCAGCAGAATTATAGGAATTTGGTCAGGTGAGAGAAACACTGCACAGTTCCTGCTGGCTTGAACTGTCCTACTTCTAGAGACCTTACTGAAAATACCCACTGGGAGAGAGACTGGCTACTGTAAAATTTCTCATCATTCCCTCCTCTAGCCATGGTTAGATATGCTTTCTGAAGGGCTTCCAGCCAAAGGGCTTTTTTGTCATTACTGTTTTGCTTCAGTTTGAAATTAAAAGTGCAAAGGAAAGTTTAAGAAAAAAAATTTGCTTCTAGAAACAGATGAATGCATAATGCTTGAATGGGTAAAGAAAGAGGGACTTTTTCCTTACAATCAACTTGCCAAAATTAATTTTGCAGTGAAATTATTCTTCCTCCAATTTTACCTTCCCTTCTTTCATTAAACTCACACTGAAATAACACCCTTAATCCCCAAGAAGCATCAATATTTTTGCTGCAAAGTGTTGCACAAGTTGTGGTATGGACTAATGCCATGCATTAGCCATGAAGCAAGGTTTGACGTAGCTAAAGAACATCAAGTACAATACCACATTTTATCAAAATCAAACAGCAGAACAATGCACACAAGGATCTCACAAATATACCAGACCCATCAGATTTCAATCTCATAAAGTCAATACAGAGAAGAAATATAGGGTACAGTCTATCTTCATTGACACAGAAACAGGCCCAGCAGTTCTACTCTCCCTCTCACCATGCTCTTAACCTTGGGAGAGAACCAGCCTCTCAGGCTGAAATATTGGGAATTTGGAGTTTAAAGATGTGTACTTTTTCCACCAGAGCGCACAGCCCTCAGAAATACCACAGAAGGGACTTGCCCAACTTTTCCCCCAGCCAGAAGGACCATGTGATGTCTTTCTTGGGAGTGCCACTCCGGAGACCTTCAGCGGGGGTTTGACCTTTGTGGACAACTTGGCCTACAGCTAAAAGGGGATTACCCACACAGCTAATCAGTTAGCCAGCAGAGGCTTAACATCTGCCGTATGGCTTACCGCAGTTTAATGTGCCCCTTCTAATGACAAAGAAATATGTTACAAAAGAATGTGGGTTGTACTGCAGGGAAAAGCTGGAGAGCTCTGGCCATTGGTGTTGAAGCAAGGTGGCTCACCAGTGCCACAGCCATCCCTCACCTTCCTGGCATGGGTGTCAGCACCAGGAGCACCGAGGGCATTGAGGGTGCATCCTGAGGGCATACAGCAGGCAGAGCAGTGGAGACAGACCCCAGCTGCTTTCACCTGGAGCTGGCAGGTCTAGCTGTGGTTGCATGGAGCACTACGTGGGCTAATTGCCCAGGGATTTACCTCATTTCCCAGGCAGGTTTGGCTGTTGCCCACACACTCCCAGTTCAAATGCCACCAGTACCTGAGCAGGCTAAAAGAAAGCTACCTCAGGTCCATTGGCATGCCCAGCTGACATATTCTGTTATGACATGGGTTGTCTTCATTGACAAGGGGAGTAATTGTCCATGTGCCTTTCATTGTCCCATTACAGGGACAAAAGATCTGATCAAATGGATCAGTTTGTCAGTGTGCAGAGCAGCACCACACAAAAGTGTACAAGCCAATCCAAACACCAGAAACAACATCGCTTTCAGAGCAGCAATCTACCTAATGATGTAAGAGGTGAACGCTGCTAATTAAGGAGCTACTACAACCCTGGGTAGCAAGTGTAAAAACACCTGGGATGCGTTTGTGCTGCACTGGGTGATGTGCACAGGCGGTTCTGGCAGAGGGGCTGTGCTAATTTTGTGGCTAGGCTGCTTCCAGCACCCAGCCTGGCTGCTCACAATGACCCAGGGCACCCCAGCACTGAACCCTGCCCTCAGCCACACCCAAGCTGAACCTGCTGGCTCTGACACAAGGGGAGTCTCAGTGCACCAGGATGCTTTTAAAAACATAACTCTTACTGTCATCACCAGGTTCCTCACTCACATTTTCTTCTCATTTATGGGAGAGATGTATGGGGTACATATTGCAGAGGGGCCTGACTGCACTGCATAACCCAGCACAGTCCATGCTGAACTGTGCTTCTCTTTGGTGGAAACAAGAGGGTTTGGGTTATGTTCCCTAGACTCCCATCTTTGTGGTTTGCATTCTGGTTCATGCCTCTGGTGCAGGGCCTAGACAGAGGAGGGATGGAAGGAAAAGCATTGGGTCCCAAGGCTGGAGCCCAAATAATGTAACTTACCATTGACATGTTTAACAAAAAAAAGATAAATCCTCTATTTGGTATGTTAGGCACATGGTGATTGGAAAAACTGAGCAGAGAGTGAAACACTCAAGTGACGATAAATGAGGAAGCACCCACTGCTGAAACTCATGTTATGACTTGTTTACAGTAGAGCCAAGGTTTTGCTTAGTTCAGTAAGTATCCTAATTTAGACACCAATCCAAACATCCTTTAATGAGACACATGGAAATCTTGCAAAAAGAGCCTTCCAATGCTCCTGGCTTTGGAGAGTTTTAAAGTTATACTGCGGGAGTGATTTTCCACACCGTGTTTTCTCTTTCAATCCTGACTGAAGCCAGATAACACAAAAGATAAGTGCAAATATTTTTAAAAGGAAGAGTTTCTAAACCTTTGTTGCATTTGTTATGGGCAAGGACCTAGTATCCCTGAACTGGTTTGTTCTATGCAGTAACCAAAATGATTTCTTTTCTCAAGTCTCATTTTAAAGGGCAGGTAATGGAAATGTTGTTATTTCATTAAAGAAGAAACGCACGAAGACCAAAGGTTGATTTGATTTATGGTTGAGGTCTCTGGTATATGTTATGGCTTGAATTTACATTAAACCATTGTGACTTAGAGTAAATTAAATAGAGACCATAAATGGAAAATGTTTAAAAGGCCATTACATAACTGAGTAAATGGGCTGAAAATATTGTCTGAATGGCTGTCCCACACACATTAGCTGAGTATGATAGCTTCATCTGAGATTGAAGCTGATCTGTTGCTGCTGTACATATTGTCAGGCTACAGCAAATCACATATAATTATTTTTTAAAGAACAGTGAGGGAAAACAAATATAATCAGATAAACTGACTCCTTTTGCAACTTCACCATCTCCTCATTGAGTTTGCTCTATCATCACCATATGTAGCATAAAGAAACAAGAAAATGACAGATACAAAGAAAATTACCTTTTTACATACAGAAACTAGAGGGAACAGTTACTAGGGGACAAAGGTTTACCTCCCAGGTGCTTGGTTTAGCACCCACATTTCAAGGTAACCATTGTGTTACACCACCAGCCACCAATAGAGCAGCCAAACATTTTGCAGCTCCTGTGGAAGGAAGTGCAGGGTCTGAACATAAGGGACTGAGAAGTCAAAGCCGTCAGTTACACCTTCTGCTCAAATCTGTGCCCTGTCACCATGAAAAGTATGAGTGACTACAACCTGTAAACCAAGAGAAACAAAGTCACCTCAGGAAAACCTCCAGCTATTTTTGGCTGCCTGATTCAACAGCAACCATACCATTGCTGAGGAAAGGACCAGGGGAGGGGAACAAGCTTGTATGACCTACAGGAACTTTGCAGCAAATGCTGTGATACTGGCAAGCACCCAGCCTCAACCAGGCACTCATTCAGTGCTGGGATTTTGTTCAGAGGAATCTGAAAGGCCACAGAGATATATATGTTATTCCTGTACAGCTACCCCATGACCTGCACTCGCTTTGCCAAATCTTTCCTCTTGGCATTTAAAAAAAATAGTGGTTTGCTGACATTTTCTTGTGAAAACCTTTCACCAGCATTTATTTATAAAACTCTTCCACTGCTAGTTTGAACTACCTAATAAATTTCACCCATCTGCCAGGTTTTTTGTTTAGACTGTATTTTTCTATGCAGTGAACAGAAATGTATTGGATTAACAGGAGCAAGCCACAGGAACGTCCTCGCCCTGGCACTGCCTTCATGGCCCAGAACAGCCCCTGTCCTCCCCTGTGCAAATATACATATCTGCTATTGGTAAGATACGTTGTTCTCTGCCAGGCAAGGCTCAATGCATGATGAGTGCTGTGATGACAGCTGTGAGGTGCTCAGATCCCAGCTATAAGGCTCATTTCAGGGTGTTTGCTTTAAGTTCAAGTATCAAAGTGCATTGCCTGGCATTTCTGTGTGCTCCTTCTTGTCAGTTTCTGGGAAGAGTTTAAGGTTTCTCAGTCAGTTGTGATGCCTGATTCTCCATGTGCCTCTTACAACTTCGTTTTACAACAGCAAAGTAAATCTGTTATCAGTTCATAACTACATAATTATTAATCTGAAGCATTTCATATGAATGCAAATAGTTGTTTGTGAAGATTTCTCCCATAACCACTTGAAATGTCGCTTAATTATTTTTTTTCTAACACCTTCATTTCACTGACAATTCAACTAAAATCCATGCTGAAAAGTTACATCACATCTTCAATTTCAGGTGACTTCCCTGTAAATGCAAGGGAAAACTCTAATCAGAAGTTTCCAGTTTCTGTGCCACAGTGAATTTTCAAAGCTCTCAAAACACAGTGGAACTATTTGGTATGACAAGAGGGAATCCTATTAGTTTATGATTAACAAATTGCCCTCTTTCCAGAAGATCAGGATCAAAATGTGTTCTTATTACAAATTGAAAACCTTGAGGGTGTTGGATAACTGAGCAGTGAGTAATTGGGATATGCAGTCTTTCATCTGCAGCAGTCAACTCCAATACACAGCCCATGTTAGGAATGAATAAAACTTCTTGCCAAATGGCGCCAGTGCAGTGCCATCATCCCTGGTGCACAAAGGTGGTGCCTAACAGGACTGCCGTCTCCAGCACCATCTTTCCAGTCCTCCTCCTGTCTCCTACAGTTGAGGAGGGGTGAGGCAGGAGCTGATTTTAAAATTATAATGAAATCTACAGAGAAATCATAAGTAAAGTTTCACCTTAGCAGTTTCTAGAAATAAAACATTTAATGCCAAAATATCATGACTGCTTCTGGTCTGGAGGACAGGTGAATTCACAAACTATGATTTTTTTTCCCAGAATGTCAGATAGCAAGTTACAGAGTCTTAAAGCTGTGAGAATCATAATTGTAAACAGATAATTCTTTATATATACAAAAAGAGCCTTTGCTACATTGCTGAAATCAATAATCCACTTGTGAAGTGAAACAGCAGTGCTGTGAGAAGTTATATTTGGTGATTGCTCTACTTTCTTATGTCTTTTAAATACTCTTCACTTGCCTTTCAGGATTTCTGTAACATTTTTGGCAAGAGTAAGCATATGCAAACATTTTTTCTGCTCTATTTCATTCATTAGTAATATCTAACTCTGCAGGCTTGTGTATTTAAATCAGCATCCATAACATAGCTTGTGGTCAAGATGCCAACTGTTCTTCCACATACATTTAATTTCCCTGGATGAAATGCTGATTCATGTGGACTTAATAAAGAAGTAAATCATTTAAGCATGCAAATGAAGCTGTTGCATGTGAGAGATCTTCTTCAGTCATCTCATTAGTGCATACTAATGGTGCAGTTTAATCTTTACATCTTCTGTTTGGTCTGATTAGGCATATCCTGGTTCCTATTAGGCATCAGGAAGAGAGCAAACTATCCTTAGAAGATAGTAGTGGTGAAGCTCAGTCCTTGCTTCCTGACACACCCAAATCCCATAACATTTCATCTGCCTGAGGATGACAATACCAGGTGCCAAGTCATTCTAGATACCCAAAATCTTTTTTGCTGTGGTCTGGCAAGTTCAGTAAGATGTTTCCATCTTGTTAACTCTTGGGCCATCTTCTCTCTTTTGATTTTGCACTGATATCCTCCAAATACCAAGGTAGAGAGAGGATTGTCCTAAGTAGTAGGACTAACTTTGTAGTACTAAGTAAATTAGTCATTAGCACTTACCTATAGTTGCTACAAACTGATCTGGTCTGACTCCAGAGCTGGCATATATTTTGCATGTTTTTTACCCCTCCTGGAGTGCTGTGCAGCATGCCACTTACCCACGATGAGTTTGTCTGCTGACTCTCACAAAACAAGCAACGCATATCCTGCATGTCCCAAACTCAAATGCAACACAAAGCTTTCATTGACTACAGAGGATCCTCAGATGATTAGTCTTAGTAGGCTGCAGCCAGCCTTTTGTAACTACCTTCCTAAATAACAAACATTACTCAGATTAGAAGATTGATGCTAATGTATTTTCTTTGTATCATCTGTATTCTGGATGGCTAGGTCTCCTTTTCTCATTGCTTTGTTGATAATGATATCATTATCAAGTTGAGGAAGATAAGGAAGTTCAGTTGTAGGTAAGATTTCTCACCTTCTTTTCTATTTAGCTACTTACTGATTCTATTTAGCTACTTACTGAGAACTCAACTGAAGACCAAAACTAGAGAATGAAACCAGAGAATGAAAGTGTTGCAAAAGGGATGATCTACACATGGTCTGTGAAAGGAAAAAAATAACAAACTACTTCAACTTGTTCTGTTTCTTTTGAAGCTGTTTCTTCCACATATCCACCTTCCACTGGGATACTTTTGTCTCCCACTGGTCAACAAGAAGAATGGGATTGGCTAAAAGTTTTATCCAGGGCAAAAAATCCAACTTGGCAGGCTGATTAACTGGATGGATGGGCTTTTCTGTCAAACCAGTAGTTATGTAATTGCATTTTTCAGGATTTGTCACTTTTTTAAATTATTATTTTGCTAAAATCTTGCACTATTAATTTACCACAGTTCATTTTGCACAAACTGGCAAGTTTTCACAAGAACTATTTTTTTTTTAAACAAAGATAATTAACCCTCATTTTTAAACACTTTCAGCAAAAACAAAAGCATTTCACTAGAAATGAGAGTGCCCCCACTAGGCAATTTTGTGCTTCATGACAGCTAAATGAAAGGAAAGAACAATCCCAGCACAGGGCAGCTGCCTCTATCTGTCAGATGCATTCTCATTCAGGATCTCTCTATTTGTATGACTTTGAGGAAGTTGCTTCCCCTCAAGTCTACACAGGTACATAAGCATCTCAAAACTACCAAATCAATCTTGACTATATTTTCTGTGTATAAATGGTGTGTAAAAAGAGGATAATTGTACTTTTGTTTCTGACAGCGATATTTTGAGGACGGGATTTAAAGCTCTTTTAGGATATTACACCAGGGTGGGCTATGTAAGTGTTATATGCATACAGGAAAATTTTTCTCTTATCTTTTTGTAGATACAAGGGCAGCTATTTGCAGCACGTGGGGCTGCCAGTGTAGAAGTATAGACCAATCTAGGTTAACGTTCCCTGCAATCTAATGACATCAACAACCTCTCTTAATTCCCTTTAAAACTTGAACTTGCTTTATCACTCATCTGCAGGGAAACAGTACACAGTAAACAATTACTCAACAGGTTAGATAGGTGAGACTCAAACACAGCTTAGAGTAGGTCATTGTAATCTGTTCTCCCCATTGTCCTGGGCAGCCAATTTGAATTTTGCACACATTCTAATTTAAATCGTATGTCCATATGCTACTGTTCTGTCCAGAAATGCCTATAATTTCTTGCAGAATACAGAAACAAGTGACCGAATACAACAGTGAAATCCTGGCAAAAGGCAACTTTACAAACTGTCAATGCATGCAGCTTGGACAAAAGATTTTGAAAACATATTTTTGAAAAAATATTTTTCCATAGAGACATTCTTGTTTCATCAAAGCCTACATGACTCTTGAAGACATATTGCAGAGTCATAAAAAGCCAAACTGGAAGAGATCTAAGATTATGCCAGTCCATCCCTCACCCAAAGGAAAGATCACCTGCACTTATGTAATTCTCTGAAGATGTTGGTCTAACCTGTTCTTATAAATGTCTATTGTTGGGATTCCTATCCGTACCATCACAAATCTCTTGCATATATCTAACCTGAATTTCATTTGCTATAGTTCAGGCTTGTTATTTCTTGTTTTGTCTGACTGTAAACAGGGAAAGTTTTATCTCCTTTCTGGCAACTTTTTACATGTTAGAAGACTGTTACCATCTTTCTGTAAAATAACCCTGATTTTCTAACCTTTCCTCATGAAACATGTCTACTAAATCTCT
This sequence comes from Phaethon lepturus, assembly GCF_000687285.1. Classification (NCBI taxonomy): domain Eukaryota; kingdom Metazoa; phylum Chordata; class Aves; order Phaethontiformes; family Phaethontidae; genus Phaethon; species Phaethon lepturus. Next base: position 56,513 of record NW_010538160.1, on the reverse strand, counting down.
AGCCCTTCTTGCTACACTACCAGAACTAACAGCTGGTGTTTGTTTTTTTTTTAAAGTACAGTGTCCAAAGCTGGACATGATATTGTAGCTGAAGCTAGTCTCATTGCTGCTGAGTAGGCTGGAAGGGCAGTGTTGTTATCTTACAGTTGTCACACCTATATATATATGTTTTCATCTCTTTCTTCACAACAGCATCGCACTGCCAACTCATGTTTAACCTGTGATCCACTGCAACGTTACATTCCTTTTTTTCTACAAAAAACCCATCCAATAAGTCATTTACTATCCCGTATTTCTGCAACTGTTGCATATTTATGCAACATATTGAGTCATTGATCTTGCTTTTGTCTGGCCTTTTACTTACTTCAGATCACTTCTATAATGTTTCATCATCATTTGAATTTTTATCCTTTCTTTCAAAGGGCTTACTGCATCTCCCAGCTGACATGACCCACAAACTCAGTAAACTGACTCCCTTTTTTCATGACCAAAATCATTAATGAAAATATTGCATAGTACTTGGCCCATGACAGATCACAGTGGAGCCACGCTAAATCCAACTTAGTTTGACAGTGAATCACTAATAACCGCTCTGGAGTACAATTTTGCAACCAGTTTGAACACAGTTTAGAGTAATTTCATCAAGACCATGTTTCCATACCTTGTTTATGAAAGTATCCTATGAAGCAGTATTAAGTCAAAAGCCTGGCACATTGAACCTAGCATGTCTCTTATTCCTAAAGAAATGTCAGCCTGTCATGTTATCAGAGAATAAAATTGATTGGAATGGTGCTTGGAAATCCATTGTGGCTTTTGTAGGTGTTTTGCAAATAGATTGATTATTTGTAACAATAGTTTTGGAGAAGCTCAGGTTATGCTTCCTGACCTATATTTGCCTTAATCATCCTGTCCTCACCACCCCCTTTTAAAGTACAGTTTCTGTATTTACATTTTTCTGTTTACCAGATCCCTGCTTTTCTTTTTTGAACATCATTGTTAACAAGTCAAAGATTGCCTCAGCCACCTCCTTAAGTAGTTTTGAATGGATTTTGAAAAGATCAGCTGATGTGAAACATCTAACATTTTTTTTTTTTACTTTTCCAGGCTGAAGTCTCATTTCTTTTTTTTGCTGATGTTAATTTGTGGGGGCACACTGATCAGAAGTCCAACCAATTTCCAGTGTGAAAGTTTTAAAAGTTCAAAATGCTCTCACTAGTCAGATGGAGACAGTGAAAAAAGGAAAAGGAAAACAAATCTATTCCAAACTAAAAAATAAACAAGTCTTCCCAGATAAAAATAACATTTTTTTACATTGTAATACATTTTTTAAAAAAAAACAAATTTCAAGAAGCTTTAAAAAAATACGTTAATACTTTAGAAGTTATAAGTCATGACTGCTTTTACTTATTTGTAACATGCCTTCTGAAAAAAAAAAGAAAAAATGTTGTGATTAATTTAAGAAGATTAATATTTCTTTTCTGATTTTCCCTGGGACACACATCAAGGAAAACTTACTAGCAGCGATTTTCTTCTTCCATACCATGCTACATGTATCAAGATTTAAAAGCTGTGTTATATGCCTTTGCTATTCAGTACCCAGGCTATGATTTCTACATGGTGAGATAAAACTGTCAGGCCCAAAGTAAAGTTAAAGGTTTATGAGCAAACAACTCCAGAGACCACTACCTGAGCTATCTCATCTGTGTGAGTTCCGTTTGGCAAACTATTACTATCTCCATATTAGTTGGAAAATAAAGGTGTGTAATAAAACAGAAAAGCATTAATCTATTTTATTTTCAAGGCATTGCAGAAATAATATTTTCAAGCATATCAGACTCCAGCAATAATTTAGTGAGACTAGGTGTTGCAGCTAGATCTCTCACATCTCACAGATATACATTTGTCATAAGTCAGCTTTCTGCATCCAGTGCTTCAGCTGTAGTCACCTGAGGCATTGAGAAAGATTTGTGTCTGGAATACAACATGGTACAGTGATAAACAGGAGAGTTTCTGTCTGAAATGGCTGATAACATCAGCTGCAAGATCCCTCCAACTGATCAAAAACAATACAGCACATTTTATGTTCCCAGGCACATAACAAGTCCCTTAATAAGTAACCACATAGCACTCCACAGAGGTATGAGCATACTACCCTGTTTATCAAAAGCAGGACCTATTATGGAGGAATACATTTACAATTACACTAAAGAAAAAAAGAATGAAGCCTCCAGCTCCATTATCTTAAGACAACAGCTGGAGGAAAAAAAAAATCAGACACTGCTGATGAGAAAATGAGAGGACATGTTGCTGGAGTGATTAACAAATTTGGACTGCATAGTTAAGATAATTGGCTTTTTATGGGAAACTACTCATGTATGATCACATGGGTACATTTTCACATAGAGGTAATGATCCAGATCATATTTATGATTTATGTTTTATTGCATTTGGTAGATAGAAAACAACACACTCAAGAACATTTTAAAATAGTAAAACTTTAACTCTTTCAATGCTATCCCTTTCCATTGCAAGGCACTCTCAATGGATGTGCCTGCTTTTTCACCGGAATATGGCAGATATAGGAGGATTGACTCTGTTACTGCAGTAAAGAGGTCCACTTTCCACTAGCCAAACATTTGGACCATAGACCTTGAGCTCCTTATGTAGGGCTAGATTGAAAGGATACTTGTAGCTATGTTGATTCAACTCGCCCTCCCCCTCCTCCCCAATTTACTCAGCGAGGGTCATATTTTCTTTCCTGACTTTTCCTGGAAGCAAATAGCATCTTTTACTCCCCACAGAGCAGTTCCCATCTCCTCTTTTCCACCACCCAAGCCAGAGAAGCAATGCTATGACTCCACCTGACCCTTGCACCGTTGCTCTTGGGAAGGCATGTGCAGAACAGATGCCTGACCCATGCATCATACCTGAACCCAAACATGTAGTCACTCCTCAGCATTAGGTGGGAAATGCTTTATTCTACCTTGCTCCTTTGGACAGATATGTAAGACCAGGGAATTATCTAGCCCAAAGAATTAATTGGTCTGTAATCAAGCCTTTGCAGTGTTGTGATGATCCACTCCACTTGTGGTTTCTTTGGGTTTTTTTTTCAACCAGGCCCTTTGAATGGGCTGGGGAATGAAGGTGTGAGAACTGACTGAGGAATGGACTTGTGTGCATTGATCATATAATATTTTTTTGTTTTATTATTTTAACGAGCATATCAGGTGAATCCATGCAAACAAATCATAAAATTTTGAGATGGAAAAAAACATAATAGGTCACACCTATCCTATCCCTCTGCTGGTATAAGATGGTTATCTGCAGTTTATTTTCCATTTTGGTTTTTCATAGGATAGGTTATTGCTCACTACCTCTGAAAATCAGGCCCTACTGGTGCTCAGTGATGGGACCTCAACCATTTCCCTTAGGAGACATGAGGTAATTGTTCTCAGATATTAATATGCAAATCCAGCATCCACAGTTCAAAAGGACTAGATGTATCACACTGCAATTTCAGTCATTACAGTTATAATGATTTCTAATTCTGATCTCACACTACAACACAGCACGCATGGCACAAATTTGCAGCTCAAGTACCTACAGTCACACAACCAGCCCTTCAGAAGGACAAGCTGCACAGTCAAGAAGTTATTCCCAAAATCTTCTTTACAGATTCTCATTTTCTTAATTGTATTCCACCACTTATAACACATCTCTTCATCTTGGTGATATACACTCTCATGCCTCCCAAAAAACCCACCCAAACACCCAAAGCCATTTATCAGTAGTTTTGATCCCCTTTCTTCCCAAGCAGCATGAACCATACATATCCTCCCAGGCAGCATGGATGTCAGAGTTTCAGAGATCCCTGTGACTCATATGACCTCCTCACCATCCTGTGAGGACACTTGTAGGTGGGAGGTATCTTTCCGAAACTAACACCCTGGGTTACTAGCTCCTCAGCAAACTCATTCTTGCCACTTAGTGGAGGAAGACTGCAATCATCCTGGATTCCCATATTTTGTGTTAAGTGGTGGGGCAGGGGGCGACAATTTCCCAGTTCCTCTCCCACCCCCCTGGGTCCTCTTCCATGAAGCAGGCAATCACTTCAGGTTTCACAAATTGGCTTACACCAATTTAATTGGAAACCACTGCTAAGGGGGTAGGAAGTCATGTCCCTTTCCTTCTCCTCCAACTGCAGGTTTGTACCTTATCCCTTGAGTTGTGACTGATGATCCTGTGATGTCAGGATGTGCAGATCCAACAAAAAACTTATACTTTTTCATTCCAGACTAATTTTGGGGTCTATTAGCAAGTGGGGCCAACTCATGCAGCAGTGCTGGTACCAACACCAGGCACAAAGCAACAAGACGAGGGAACCAGAGCTGCCCTTTCAGCAGGGATCTCAAGTCAGCTTAAACAGGCTATGACTAAATTAATCTGCAATCAAACTCAAGGTGTTTCATATAGTGGCTGAGCTGGGTCATATGCTTCAGATAAGGCCTCACTTCCAGCCTTGCCTTTCTCCAGGCTGAGGAAAGGCTTGCCAATATACATCCTTTTTGGGGTGGGGAATCTGCTTGAAGGTTCTCTGCCCACAGGTAATATTTCTCCCACAGTGTTGCTAGCTGTTATAGTGTGACTTTTTCTTGAAATGTAAAGAGGCTTTAAAAATGCTGATGGCCGTTGGGTGTAGCCGCATGGAGTTATTATCTTGTGAAACTATTTATTAAAGGTGACAGCAAAGCTTATTAGCTGGCTTTGTTCTTAACTTGAGTATAAACAAATAGGTTATCCATGCATAGTAAATTAAATTCGTTCTACACACCAGAAAAAAGGAGTTTAAACTCCAGCACATAACTTTCCATTGTACGTGTATTGAAAAATTACATCTGATGGAAACCAAGATAAAGGGCAGGTCTCTTTACAACTGTTCACAGAGATCAAACTTCGTGGCAACAGAACATACTTGGAATGAGACAGTGCTTGCTCAGATCCTGGGAGACTGACAATGTCAGTCTTTGTCTTCTGCCCCCTTAAATTTGGTAGCACTGGATTGCTCCTCACCAGTACGAGCACACAGCCCAGCGTGTGACTTACTTGCCTTCATTGAAATAGTGAGCTCTGGTTTAGGGAGCCAAAGGGTGATTGTCAGCCTCAGAATGTATTGCAGTCCTCCAATCCTTCACACTTTCAGCATTGCCAACCCTAATCTTTGTTTTTGCAGCAAAATTGAAGAACTGCTCCATCTGACATGCTGCCAGTCCTCTGGCAGGTATAAGGGGGGCTAACACAATGGGGTGGTTTTCTCCCTCACCTACACCAGCTCCATCAGAGCTCTACAGAAGTGCATCAGCTTACAAGGCCATTGGTCAGCCTCTGAGCCGTGGAGACTGGCATGGCTGTGCAGGGGTCACAGCAGTAGGCAGGAGCCAAGCTGTGCCACGGATAAATCTGGGGAGGTGGAAGGGCAAAGTGTGTCCCTCTTCCAGTGGTAGCAAGGTAATAAATTGGGTTAACTTTATCATCTAACTCCAAATTTTTTTTAAAGCAAATATAACTTTTATTATACCTTCACCCGCAAACCTACTGGAAAAGCAAAGGGTCCATATGTTGTATGTGATTGTATGACAGCTGCTGGATATGCCATCTGTCTCCATACAGAGTGCCCTTCTCCATTAGATGCCTCCTGGCATGCCAAGGATTTCAGCCTGAACATGTTGACATGTTTCACTCATGAACTATAAAATACTGAAAAGTATTGGTTTGGCATGAATAACTAGTGAATCATTGGCATTTGTAATTGTTTGGAGGTATGGAGGTAGTCTTGGCTTATTTGTATTCTGGTTTCACATGGGAACATTGATATGAAACAGCAGTAATTGAATCTGATAAGTTCTGGTGAGCCTTCCCTCAGGAGAGGAGGTATGATTTAGAGAGAGATATAAGAGTACAGAGTGAAATCTAGAAGGATGCAAGGAGAATTGCAGGTTGCCTCACATTGCAACTCATAGATTTTATATACTCCTAAAATGAGTGATCATCATTTCAGGTAAAGCTAATTACCTGAGACATTATGATTGTATCTGCAGTGAGAAGGATGAAATTCAAGACGTTCCCCCCCCCCCCCTTTTTTTTTTTAAATTACTTGTCTGTCTATTTAAGTTTTCTTTGAAAATACAGGGATCTTAGATAGCATAAGACTGTGGTCTGTGAGTCTTTGGTAGCAAATGTTGTTCCTCCTTCTGTTAGTGTTTGGGCACAGGCTTGGTGGGATGACTCTTTAAAGAAGAACTACCATAGTCCATAGGAAATGGGGCAACATCAGAGCTGTGATGTGATCCTCCCAGCTCTTCAAACTGCAGTGACTCAGTAAGAGAGCCCCTGCTTGCAGATTTGATTTGCACTTTTTAATTTCCCTGACTTGGCAAATTCACAGCCTATAACCATGTGAACTTGAGCCAAAGGGCCAGTTTGATCTTAGCCCATGAAGGCCAACTCAGATTAGGGAGCTGATGGACAAAATCTTTACATTCCCTTCCAGGGAAAGAACAGTTTCCATGGGTAAAACAAGCAATGTTGTAACTGCCCCACTTGGGAAAATGGGATGGGAGAAAAGACTGGAGGCAGGACCTGACAAATAGTGAGCAAAACTGGCAAGTCTTGAAGGAGTCTCTTGAAGTCCACTCTCCGAGAGCACTTCATGATCTCCAGTGGAGGACTGTGTCTCAGCATCCTCGTGGCAACATCACCTCCAGGAATTTCAACAGTCCCATCAATCTCCTGACCTTTCTGCAGCACTCACAGTCACAGCATTTAGGGTGCTTCTTCAAGAATATTAGAAATCTTCAGCCTACATCTGCCCAGCAGATCTGAGAAATGCAGGATCCACAGCCTGGGAGATAAGGGTGTATAGTGGCACAAAACCTCTGTACACAGTGAGTCTTACAGTCTCCAGAGGCTGCAACCTGGATAAACGCAGTGCTTCTCCTCACCCATAGGTTGCTATGGAGCCTTCCCTAGAGAGCCATGAAACAGAATAATCTCCTTGCCACACAATGCTGCAGGTCACATTATTGCCTGAAGTTTTCAAAATTCAGAAAGGAGCTTTAAAAGGCAGCTTATAAGGTGTCATGTTCAGCCCCTGAACATCCTCAGTTCCAAGGAAGCTTTTTCAGAGAATCTTCATGCTATGATGGTCTCTTCACTGCTCTTAGAGGAGAGAGGGGGAGGCTCTTCTGCAAAATTCACAGGATATGTCACTGATACTGAAATCATTGCTTAAAAAGGCATTCACTCCTCATTGAAATACCAATAACCTGAAACAAGGAAATCCTAGTGCATATTGTATACTTGTGTAAAAATCTGGGATCAGTCAAGAAGCATCTGCCTTGGATGGAAACGGAAATGGAAGAATGGAATTAAAGTGCTATTTGCAAATACTTGCAATAAATAGTCCACCTGCTAATCTCATTTTGTCATGTGATTTACTTAATAAATCACTTGAACTGAATCACTGGAAAAAGAATCTATCTCAACATCTAGAGTAGCATAAAACTCAGATACAAATTAAAAGTCAAGTACAAGACATACATAAAATGTGTAACACTAGCTGACAAATATTTATGAAGCATTCCTAATTCCCCAGGGCCAAGAATTATTGCATATGCAGCAATCTTGTTTGTAAAGGCATGGTGAAAGTGAAAGATGGGTTTTTTTCTTTTCTGTAAAAAGAATGTTTTGTGTTGCTCTTGAGCGGGCCTTGCAGGCCAGTTCTAGGAACAGAAACTGTGCTCTGGCACAGCCTCTCTCCCCATTCCTCAACAAGATTTGAGAGGCAAAAAAGTTTGCAATGTTGAGATTTTTGTAGGTTGTGTCCGTATTTTCCCCCTTTTCACCTAGCATTCAAAAGAACAGTTTAGATCAAATACTCTGCGTCAAATAAATATTAGGGGCATGCATTAGGGATGACAGATGACAGTAAAATGTGATGGAGGTCCTGTGGTAGAAAGAAAGGTAAACAAGGTAGCAGCAATGATATGGCAGGATGTAAAATTCATTGGGCAGATCTTTAAGTAGTCTAATTTTAATGAAAAAAAAATGTTTATGTCAGATCTGCTGTGAACCATAACACTTTAAGCAAAATATAATTCCAACTGCCACATGCCATTCATTTTTACCCAGAAATTTTCATTAATAGTATTCTCCTAGAAAAACCTCAAACCACAACAAACTTTCCAGTGAGGAGCAGCTGAATGCTGAGCTAGTGATGCCAACATACTAAGCATGGGATTTTCATACAGTCTTGAGCCTCACTATTAAAGTTGATCACAAATCTATGTTTATCTCTGTAACTTCTAAAAATAGGTGAGTCACTGGAGAAGTATAAAAGTGTCACCAGAACTCCTCTTGGAGCTTCCTTTGACAGTTTGTCTGCTTTTGGGGCTTCTCACCAGGTTTGAATTTACATTATCGTTGCTGAATGGTTTGTTTAACAGATCTTTAGTCAAATCGTACTAATGTAACAGTTTCTTTAAGAGATTTAGTCAAGCCAGTTCCTGTGGGAACATCCCATCCAGGGTATGTTAGCATGCATATGTCCCAAACATATGTGTCTACTTTACAGAGAAAGATATTCAAGAGGTGCTGTCAGTAACTAAAATTTCCTTGTGTCTTCATCGAGCAGATAGGATATAGAAAATACAGAATATTTCTTACAGGGTGACTCCATTAAATCAGATTCATTGCTTGTGCTATGACTATAATGTAAAAAGCAGAAACAAAATGTTAAAAGGAAGGTTACTACATAACCTCTTCGCAAAAGTTAAAAATAAAATGGCAAAAAAAAATCTCCTGATTTATTTTGTGTTATTTATTTTCCTGTTTATGTGGTAAATCTGTTTGGTTTTCAGTAACAAAATTTGCTAATGAGACCTTTTGAACAAGAAAATACTGTTCTAAAATATATCTTAGGTGCTAGGCTTTTCCTGCAGAAACAATACAAGGTTACTTAAATTAAAATGTAAATACTTGAGCAGGTTTCAGATTTCTTGCAGAAATAATCAGCCCTTTAAAGACAGATTTAGCTATTCAAGTTAACAGTCTTATCTCAAGAGAAAAAAACCACTACATGATATAGTAACTGATTTGGGCAGATGCATTAGAACCTCAGTTGTAGAAAAATAAACATTTGCAATCTTAAAAATAATTTTCTTTTTCCTTTTCATTTTAGTGACATCACATATTTAGACTAAATTTATCATCAACCTCACACAAAGCACCTTATTCCCAGGAATATAAATGCTGAATAAGGAACCAAAAAGCTTAAGAAAAAGCAACTATATTTTGCCTATTTGTTTTGCAATACCTGCTACAGCATTACAGATCATCATCATGCATTCATTCCCTGTGTTGAAACTGAATCTTACCGTTGAAAATTCAAAATGAGATAAAAGCAAAGAAGAATATCACAATATTCTGAAGACAGAGAGGGGAAATTCTTCAGCAGAAATAGTGCTTCAGTCATTTTACTTTCATAATGAAATAGTTTTTTAGGCTCACAAGATTATGCAGTGCACGTAGGCATATTGCTCTAATTCCTTGTTCTCCTTACAGTTATAATTAGACCTGTAAACACTAATTTATGTTTCATTTTTGCAACCAACCTCTGATGGAAAGACTATAGACTGACTTGGGTGTCATCAGCTTTCTGTTCAGTGCAGCAAGACCTGGCCATCTACTTGGTCCCTTTCTCCCACTTTTTTTTTTTGTTTGTTTCCCTATTATTTTCTCTAACATTTTCATGTGTTGAAACAGAGTCAGGTGACCAAAGGAGCTAAGTATCTGGGAAAAGGCAGCAAGAGTGGTTGTTGGAAGAAATTTTTGGCTGGCACAAAGCTCAGGACTTACTTAGACCACATTGTGCAAAGTTCCATCAGCAAGGGAGCAAAAGCTGAAAACCCAGATACATAATCTATCTTTCAAATTATTATAATTATCCCATTTACACTTCTTGGAAGCTATTAGTATTGGTAACTTAATTGCTTATCTTTCTGCAGTATGAGATTTCACTCACCTGAAGCAATTCTCACGCGCCCTTGATGCAGACATGCCCACAAATTTGTACCAGGTTTAGATGTAGCTTAGTAGACTCTGTTTACAGTGCTCTTCTTACTTGTTCTCAATTTACATAGGATTTGCAAATTCTGAATTTTGCCTTAGATTTTTATTTCACATAGCCTTACAAAGCTGAAATTTTCTTGATTTTAAGTCACAACCAAAGAAGAGTTTTGGGTTTTTTTAAGTGTGTTTATTTGCGTATTACCAAACAATATTCTCATTCATCTTTGTCTCAAATATTGGCATCAGCTTGCTTGAAACAAGAGGCCCGGCCATTTGGAAAACCAGCTATGTGCTCATTTAAAATTCAGTCTGAACTTGCTTGAAATCTGGTTCCAATTCCTTTTGAAACCTAGTTTCGGACTGTCAAGTTCTCAAACTATGACAATCCTTTTGGGGCACTGTCCTAGTTTTGCATGCTAAACATGGGGGGGTTGTATCTGTGTTTAAAATCCAAACATATTCTCCTATATGGTGGACATAATTTTGGAGCCCCTTGAAATTCTGGGTTCTGATATAGGCTGATTCAGTATAGACTGAACAGTTTAGAGCCACCATGCTCAAACATCCATATACATAATTTCCAACACAGTGGAATCACTCACTTGCTTAAAATTAATCACATTTGCAGATTATAGATCATAACAGTGTGATTTGTCCCATTGCAGTGAAGGTTTGAGATTCAAGCCCGACTCTAGATGTGCTGGCACAATGACAAGCACAGGTCACCGCAGCAGGGATGCTGCACTCCCAC
>NW_010538160.1:0-45606 GCF_000687285.1 Phaethon lepturus | reverse complement strand
CAGGAATGCTGCACTGCACCACTCTGGTGCCCCATGCTGCCAACTAGCCCAAGATACTCAGAGAGGCAGTGGCAGGGGTGTCCTGGTTTTGCTGGGATAGAATAATAGAATCAGTTTTCTGCATTTCTAAGACTGCAGCATCCATTACTGTGAGAACAAAGTTGATAAGACACTTTGTTTTAGTTCATGGCCAGCTGTGGTATGCAGTTTTCCACAGTGATCAATGCCTCTAGCAGTCTTGAGATAGCCAGGTGTTAAAGCTAGGAGGAACGGAGACCGAGACAGCTGACCCAGGCTGGCCAACAGAAGTATTCCATACCATAAATGTCCCGCTCACTATAAACTGGGGATTCTGCTGGGAATGTCTCTCTCTCTCTCTCTCCATGTCTGCCATCCCTGGAGGGTCTTACCCATTGCTCTGCTCCTGAGGCCTACTGTCCTCTTGCTGGAGCTGTGCTGCTTGCAGTGTTCGCCAACCAGCGTTCGCTGCAGGGAGCACACAGCTCACGACCGCTATGCGAGCTGAGTATAACTCTGTGTACTTTATATTGTTTTAGTATTAAGACTGGTTTTATTGTTTTATTAAATCTGTTACTATTTCAACCCATTTGAAGCCACAAGTAACCTTTTCCCCCAATTTCCCTTTCTCAGCTGAGAAGGGGTTTTGGGGGGATAGAGCAAGTGCTTGTGTTTAGTCAGGAGTTGGGCTAAACCAAGACAAGGAACTACAGATTGTCTCGTTGCAGGTCCATGCACTGCATCCTCACACTGTAGTGATACAGCCACAGTCCCCCACAGAGTGTTAAATGCCATACAGGCTCACTTTGACTTTCTCTTAATTATAGGGGTTTTCACTTTTTTCCCTCAAGCTGCAGATCAAATCAAGAGAGATGTTCACTTTGTTCATTGAGTGTTTTTGTAGCCACCACTTAGGTGGAAAAATAACACAAAGGACAGGATTTCATAGTTTAGGTGCTTTGATTCAGTAAAGGAAATGCTCAGTGTGAGTAATGGCGTCCTTAAACAACCTAGCCCTTGCACACACTTCGAAATATCTTGAAGTTAAATCAGTGCTGAAGTAAGACCTTTATAAAGTTTAGCAGCCAAACAAGAAAGGCAATCAAGCTGTGTCAACATAACTGAGTATTCTAGCAAGGCCTGTGAGACATAAAACAGGTTTGGAAATCCAGTATCTTCACAATAGATGGGCTATTCAGCATATTAGTAAATTTAAGCTATTGCATTTTGTGGTAGTTACATCAGTCCTTTCGCCAATATTGAAATATTATCTGATATTGAAAGAATTCGTATTAGTCACTTCCAATCTCAATTTTATTTGAATTAATATCATAGCCACAAAAATAGAAACAGTCTTTAGAACCATTTTGTGATACATAGTCTCCAAGCTGAGATTTACAATGGTAATAGTGAAATATCTAACGTGGATTTGTTTCCACACGTATACACTGAAGATGATGCTGTGAGAAGCAAGCAGGAATTACGCAATGTGCTGCAGAAAGAAAGATCAAAATGTAACTAAACATTTTAATGTCTCTGTACTTCACCAGCCTACAAGTTGCTCTGATTTTGTGCAGAAAATATAGTTTGAGAGTGCTCACGCCAACACCTATGACACTATGATTTGCATGTAACTATATAAATATAATTCCCTGTCTAGAGCTTTATACATATGAAAAATTATGGTACAATAAAAATCTATACACACGGTGCTACCAGTTCAGCAGCTGCTAACTTAAAGGATACATCTAAAAATATGATTGCTCAGCTTCTGAAATATAAAATAAAAGAGCAATCAGAAATGCTTTTTGTTTAAATAGTAATTTACATAAACATTCAACTCTTCATTTTCTCCATTTGCTTAGGTCTGATAAAAAGACTCCCTTTGGTTGGTTGCATCTGTCCTTGGCAAGGACTGTAGTTTTAAACAGTCCTTTGTGTTTGTCTTAGGTAAAGGTTAATATATTTGTAAAGCACACTAAATGTTGGATGGCTTCTATTCCAACTTTGTGCTATTGTAATGCTGAATGACAAGTACCTAGTCTGAAAAGTTCTGCAGAGTGGGAATAGAAACTTGCACAATTTCCACGTCCTGAAAGATGTGACAGTGGAAGACTGGCATTTATACTGCACCCCACCGTAAATCACTCTCTAGATTTATACAGTATGCTTGTAAATAAACCTTTATTTTTTAAAACCTTTAAAAGCAGGTTTAGCTGCTGCTCAGTAACCAAGTGGTGACGTGTATATCACAAGTTCATTTTCTCTTCCAGAGAAGTTTGGTGAGAGATCTGGTTGAAAGCAGCTTTATGAAGGTATTACGATCAGTTGCTGTAAGATGTATGTTAACCTGTGGTAAGGCACAACAGTATTGTGGATTTATGGCAGTACCACTGATTTCAGGTTTTCATCCAAGATGTGAATTGAAGTGTGGGGGAGGGTAAAGAGCATGGAGCAAAGCGCTGCAAATAACTGTAAGGTGGGAGGGAAGGAACAGTCTTTGTAGAAAAGTAAAGATTCTCTCCTCATCTGGTGGCCTGGTTCTTATTATATGAACTACAAAATAGTGGTAAAGGAAGTGGAATGTAGCTAATCAAGATTAAAAAAAAATTAGAGTTGCACAAAAGCAAGCAAGACTAGTCAGTGAAAAAATAAAAGAGGGATAGACTGAGAGAAAAAAAAATGCTTTGAAGTACAGAGATTATTTGATTTGTAAATAAGATGAACCTCTCTCCACCCAGGTTATGAAAAGTAAAAATTGTAATGTATGGGTAATTGATGGTGACAACTCTGGCATACACAATGTAGGAGGTGGTATTATTGTTTGACATGCCCTACACGTATAGATATCAAGTTAGACTTTCATGTTTGCTTACAATTATATGTTTTTGCTTACAATTACATGTTGCTAAGAACATCTGATACCCTTTATATTGATACTTCTGTTGTATCTTGGTTTCCTCTCTATTTCCTTTTAGGACAAACAAAAAATGGAATATCCTACAACTTCCATCTGCACCATGCTGCATTTCAAGCTAATAGGGATAATAATATCCAGGGGATGCCTGAGGAAATGGATATTGGATGGATTTAATATTCTTAATTTTATCTTTTTTTTATCCTGGACTTCTCAGTCCCTGTTATTGTTTGCCAAATTCCCCCTACCTGAAAAAGTGAGTTGGAATCGATCTTGTTTTCACCTCTACTAACATCACCAAGAAAATCCTGTTTCTCAACTCCCACATCTTATGTACTCAGTAACCGGGTGAATTGCTTCCTCCTCTAGTTTTTATTTCCCCATGTTCTGCATGTGCTTGGTGCCAGCAGGAAGAAGCTGCCAGTGAGTGTTCAGTCTCCACATATGATTGCTAGAGATGAGCCCAAAATACTGACCCAGATCTGAATGTCCCCAAAATCTCAGTGTCTTTACGTTGGTGGGGTTTTCTCCAACTAAGAACCCCAAGCACAGTTGTCAAATACAATATAGAGTTAGACTTGAGAAAAGCAAAGGGAACTAATATTTTACACACAATGGAGCTTTTCATTTCTCAAATGTTTTTGGAAAGTATCTGTCCAAGTGAGACTTGACCTGTCAGGAGGACCATACGACTTGAAGGAACTGGGGAGAAATGCTCCCTCATGCCATGGGATATATGTTCTGCTTGCCCACCCCCTCACTGCTTCATATGGCATGGATTTGAATGCTTTAATTAGGAATGTAAGAGGGTGGGAGGAGTATTAATACTTCTACTGGGAAACTGATGCCTTTTAGTAAGTTTGCCCAGTTAGAAAACAATCATCTTCCTTCAATAGCTTTTGGTCCCTGAGATTGACTCTCTTCCTGCAGTTCATCTCAAACATATTAGTTAAAAATGAATAGCCCTTTTCCTGGGATGAGCTTAGTGTCTTTTGGAGATTGGGGAGGATACTCAGTACCAGGCAAGGTCAGGTCCTAAACTTCTGCCTACAAAAGAAGGTCCCAGTGGTGGAGGTAGTACGGGTTCTGCAAATAAATGCTGACAGTCACCTTGCAGAGCCACTGCTTTCTGTGGCTGGGATATGGTAACTGAAAAGGAACCCATTGTCTGACTCAACAAAAGCAACTGGAAGCCAGCAAAGTGTTAAAACATTCAGAAATCAAAGGGAAGGAACAAGTGATATTGGCCTATAAGTGCTATAAACCAGCTGACTATGGAAGAAGACTACTTGGCTCAGCGATGCTTTACTGTTTCCTCCACTTATAGTTGCCTCCCATAGTGAATTATCATATTCCCTAAATGCCCTTGTATTTTGCTCCTTCCCTTTCTTTGCATGACTCACAGCATTGTCATAAATCACATTATGCCTGTATGATTAAAAAAAAAAAGAAAAACTTCACAAGAGGGGAAAAATAATCATAATTCTATAATGTTATATCACAGAAAACTGTGTACATTTTTTCCCCATACAGGACATACTTCAAATAAAATAATTTTAACACCAATAATGATAATGTTCCTTCTTCCCAACAGAAGTAGAATTGTTTTTTCACCCCAGTTTGGTACATAAATATAAGAAAATAGTCTTTGAATATTTACATCCACTTGTTTTAAATGTTATTTCTTGACATATTTAGTTCTCATTTTCTCTCCAGCCACGGGCATTCTTTCCAAATTTATATACTAATCTCCGACCATCCACACGCTCCAGGATTTCTCTTTTATAATAGTATCTGTTAAAATAAAAACATAGAAAAAGATTTAAGATTAATTTCACCTATGGTCCTAAATGGCCACTGCCAACTGGGCAATTCCTCAGCTAGCTGAAAAGTCTTTATTTTCTATTGATATACATAATATACCTAAGATTATTACAGTTGAAGGACAGAGAAAAAGTTAATATCTTCTTTTTACTTTATATTAATTGTATTCTGAGTTTGAATTTCACCGTATTTCAGGTCATTACATGTGGCCCCATTTATCACACACTCTTATGAGATTTCATGGGTTTTTTTCCCAGATAAACCAGGATCTGAAATCAGACCAGGAAAGAATCCCAGCTTCCATTTAAAAATACATTTTGGACTTTCATAGATTATGGAAAAATGTTCAAAATGCTAAAGCAAAAACAATCCTCACATAGAATTTGTAAATCTAGTTTAAGGTAATGGGTGGGGCATGTCTAGTTTCTGAACATTGTTGGAAATAACAAGGTGTCTGGACATTACTGGGCTATTTAAGCCTTCCCAGTTCAGTTGCATGTGAACCTTCAGCTTGCTACAACCATGTTTCCTTCCTACATGGCTTGTTTGGGTGGACAGCAACAGAATGTATATTATATATATAACACATATATATGTAATATATACTATATGTATGATAGTATACAGACACATAATGCTACAATCTCAAAATTAGTGGGAGAGACTCAGCTGTCAAAGAAAGCAACTGGTGTTACTGAAAATTCATTTCTAAAGTCAACCAGATTCTCCATTCAGGTAGTCTCTTTACATGCCCCAGTCTTCTACAGCAACAACACAACTCACCTCATAGCTCGGCTGAGTTTCTCATAAGTCATGCTGCTGTTGTTTTTCTTCTTTCCCCAGAGCTGAGCCACAGCTTCGGATTTTAAAAATCTGAAGACACCTTCTGCCCGATCTTCCCACTTGATTAATCCTGGGTTTTTCTCAGGATTGAGAAGAATATCTCGAATAAATTCCCAAAGATGAGTGCCTCGAGGGTCTGAAAGAGGAAAGGAGGCAGGAGGAAGGAGCGTCTAAAGAGCTCTAGAGGTTATGCTTGCCATTTTTATCTCATGGTCTTACAGTTTGTCACCAACAGATGGTGACCACTTGGTAGAGACAGGCCATAGTGCCAGGAGTGCAGGACCCCCACCTTGGAGACATATAGGCAAAAAACGCTGATGCAAAAAGCAGCCTTTACACTGAGGCTGGAGGTGAGTGTCAGCCCTCGGCAGTCTGAGCCCCGTGGCAGGCAGGTAGGAGCCCCAGCAATGAGGGGAAGCAGAGTCCAAACCACCCACTGCTTCCTTCTGCCTTTGGCACTGTTTCTGCCCTGGAGATAACATGTTTAAGTCTTCTCTTCATCTCATTTGCCCATTTTTCCTGATATTCTTCTACACCATGGCAGGTAACCTGATATGATCGTGTGGTACGTGAAACAGCCAAGATAATTGTGAAGCAGGCACTGAATCTCCAAGCATTTAAATGACAGATAGAAGGCAGAGGAGGTGAAATGCTGTTCCACATCAATGAGTATTTTGTCCCAGGCCTCCTACATAGACTTAAAGAAGTAAGAAGGTGTAGAGTGGATACAGGGATCGTGACAAAACTGGCTAGCTAAAATTGTGTGTGAAAAGGGTGTAAAAAAGTTTGACCATGTTATCAAAAAAGGCAAAAAGAGAACTATAATTTCAACAGGTAGACCTCCCAATTTAAGCACAAATCCATCCCACAGTTACTGTAGAGGTGGCACCAGAAAACCCACGTCAAAAAGAAAAAAAAAATCAAATAAATCCAACAGGTTAGATGTAGTCCTTTATGAATGAGGAATAGCAAACACAGTCACAAGGTGGTCCAGAAATATAACAGTCCTTTGATCTGACTTCAAAAGCATGCAAGGGTTTAGACCAAATTAAGAAGGAAACAAGCTAGTCAAAGATGTGAAGGTAAATAGAAAATGGTATACAGAGCAACATGAGTAGAAGTAGATTCCACTCAACAAATCCAATATTTTCCTTTGTTATTATAATCATTTTCTAGAACCAACAAAATGATGTGGACCTGTCCTATATGGACATCAGTAACATACTCAAGAGATCATGATACACACCAGTACTGAAGAAACTGGAAATGTAGGGGATTAGCCCAGCTTGGCAAGGTGACCTTTTCTATATGCCAAGGCTGTAACTGATTTCTTAGAATCATAGAATATCTCAAGTTGGAAGGGACCCATAAGGGTCATCGAGTCCAACTCCCTGTTCCTCGCAGAACTACCTAAAACTAAACCATATGACTAAGAGTTTCGTCCAGGTGGTCCTTGAACTCCAACAGGCTTGGTGCTCTGACTGCTTCTTGGGGGAGCCTGTTCCAGTGACTGACCACCTTCTCAGTGAACAACCTTTTCCTAATGTCCAATCTGAACTTCCCCTGATGCAGTTTCATTCCATTCCTCGTGACCCATTGCTGGTCACTGGAGAGAGGAGATCAGCACTTCCCCCTCCACTGCCCTCCTTGAGGAAGTTGTAGAGTGTGATGAGGTCACCCCTCAGCCTTCTCTTCTCTAAGCTGAACAAACCAAGTGACCTCAGTTTTTCACAGGTCTGTCTTCAGACCAGTCCTATCTAGTCCTTTCATTACCAACCTTGAGATACAAACAAAAAAACCCACAAAGTATCTGTGTGCAGATAAAAAGTTCAGGAGTCCTGGACGGGTGAAGTCACAGAGCAGGGTAAGAAGAGGACTCAGGAGGAGACAGATAATATGGAGACCGTATTGAAACAGGATGAAACCAAATACTACAAAACACAGTGAAGGACCAATATTAAGGTTTCTGTTATAAACAGGGAATGACACAGGATGCAAAAGACAAGATATTTTCAGCATAAAAATCTCAGTAAGGTATGTTAATGGAACTATGTCCAGAAATGACAATTACGGTAACCTGTCTTCAGAGTCAGATTAAATCAAAACTAGCAGAAAAAGCAGATGGGGGAGTAGAAAGATGGAGAAGAGGAGAAGAAGGTGGCAAGACTGAGGGGCAGGTGCTTGCTTATGACACTGTGTGTGAGAAGTTCTTCAAGGAGATGCTCAGCAGGGTCTCTTGTGTCTGCTGCACCCAGCAGGCACGTGCACAAGAATGGCCATGCCCACACATAGACCTTCCCAATTTAATCCTGGATCTCCTTCATCAGTCCTTTACTCCAGTCCACCTGCCCAGCTCAACATAAGGCAGAGGCAACCGGTTTCTGGTTGCTCCCCGATAAACCCTCACTGATAAAACCAATTTGAAACGTATAACAATATTGAGTCAAAAAACCCCCAACATAATCAAACAGTACTAGAAAGAGTCAGATCCTTGGAGGATTGAATCACAATAACAATCTAACAGGTTTTGCTTTCAAAATACTTATAAACATGGATGTTGACTTACTGTGCTTCTTGGTGTGGGACTTTGGGGTATGATCTTGCGATTTTTTCACATCTGAAGAATCTGCAAAGAAAGAAAATGAAGGCTATTTGTAAATTTGATTAAAGTCTTTCCGTTGACTAGGAAGTTGAAAGAAATAAAACCACAAAAAAGAACTAATACCTCTTTCAAAGATAATAACTTTTCAGAAGGTAATCTAAGTGAGGAGGAAGGGGGAGAGTTTTGTTTTCTGTACTATATGATAATCAGCACACTTCACAAAGACACCATTGATGAATAAAGAATGAATGCAGAGGTAAACATTCTGCTTTTGAAACTTAAATTTGATTAACAAATACCTCATCTCATGTTATGTGTGAGAGAGAGAAAAATAAGATGATCACATCTATAAAAGGAATCCTGAATTGTCCCATTATGTCTTAGTCTTTGCAGAAGCATGTATCTTTGGGGGCTTATTTGTTTCTGAAGAGATGATCTAATGTGAAATGTATGTGCTGGAACCAATGCACAGAACACCTACCTGACTAAAACATAATGAACTGGCAAAGCATTGCTGTTTGGGGGGGGGGCAAGGTGGGGAATGGGGCTGCACTGGTAGGAGTTTTTGGCAGCTGGATGTGCATATATTGTTCTGTGGCTCAGAGCCATAGAAACAAGCCGTTTCTCATTGATAGTACTTTATCACCTGCAGACAGCCAGAGGAAGAATAGGGTTTCTGGCACAAGCATTTCTTAAGAAATGAAACAAAAGTTTTGCCTGTTCATGACTGTAACCTACCTTGCAGTATGCAACCCTCCTGGCCCTCAAACCACCACAGCCTGGCTGTGCTCTTGTCCTTAATGAATAGCTTTCATCTGATTGCTCTAAGTCTCGCAAAATCTGTGGGACAGTCCTGAGAGGGATTCCCTTCTGTGTTTGCTTTTCAGCATACTTCGTGCCTGAATTCCATAAAGCAAAGCTTAAGGTCCCACGCATGTTTTCCCAGCTTCTGTGAATGCATGATTATCATACTTTTCATGGAAACTGGGCATTTGCATGGGAAAATGACTCACAGGAAATATTCATTTGCATAGAAACTTGTTGGATTTGCACAAGCAACTGCAATAACTGCATGTGAAAAGGTAGATGCAAAGATATTCACACACTCGCTTTATTCATACATAACTGGAAACATAAACTGAACAGATCAGTGAGGATAAGCCTAACCTCCACTATTCTGAGCCTGACATAATTATTGTCCTTGACCCCCAAGCAGCAAACGCACTCCGAGTCATTTTGCCTTCCCACTCTCAAAGAGCAGGAACTAGCCTGAACCTCATTTAGCTTGGGGGGAAAAAGTAAAATGAGGCTTATTTCACTGCCTTTCCTCAGATTATGATTCCCCTGATGTTATTAAAAATTTGTGGGAACTCCAGCCAAGGACAGCAGTACCCAGTCCTTTATTTGCCCTCTTATATAAATCCTTCTCATTTTAAAATCCCACAATTTGCTTGCAAATGTTTGTTATGCTCCACTTAGCTGGAGATTTATTCTTGGAAGTTCAGTTGCCTTGTGCCTAGCTGGTGATTTGTTTGGGATTTCAGCTGTGTAAATAGCCTCCTGCTCTGCCTCCACTCCTACATGGAGACCAGTTTCAAACATGCTATGTTAGGAGGCTCAGGACTGACAGATGAAAAGAGTTATGATGTAGTTTCAACAAAGCTGTCTTGCAAAACTTTTGAAAAAATGTTGCACAGTATTTGCATATGATTCAGGAATGAGCCATTTTTTTACGGGATATACAAATTTAGTTTTTACAGGAGGCTGTGCCCTTGGCATGCCACCCTAGCTCTAGGCTTAAGCAGCCAGCAGAGAAACACACCATGCCAGGATCTTGACAGGTCCCCAGACCTGTCAGAAAGCTCCAAAATCCTGGTAGCCATTTTGTGAGAGTGGGTGGAGGTGGCAGACAAAGCAAACAGAGTGTTTGGTTGAGGCTTTTTTGAGATTTGGTGCTTTTCTTCTTCTGGTCAAGTTTTCTCTCTTTTTTTTTACTTATTGCTGAGTGCATTAGTTTAAACTGTCTGTCACTTGGCAAGTCTGGCTGTGCTGGGAGGCCAGGGGATGCAGCAAACACACAGGCCCAGAGGCTGTGACAGCTGTTTGCATGCAGAGGCACAGGGTTGCCCCCAGTGCATAGACAGCACCTTTGAGGCTGTATCTAGAGCAGTGTGCTTTCCTTTCTTATCCTCTCATAGCTTCCACTTTCTCCCTTAGGTCTGTTTGCTTAACAGCCTCCTAAGAAGGACCTGCTTTTCCCCCCACTCCTTTCTCACTCCCTTGCCATCTCTGCTCTGGTCTTTTCCCATTGCCTCGCTCTTTCACCTCCATCCCTGGTGCCTGCCCCTGGGACATAGCCTACAGAGCTCCCCAACACCTGTGCCTGGAACTGCACTTTCACTAGGCACCACAGAAAATGTGTTTGCTCTTTCTCGTGCCCTTTAGCAGATCGATTGTATCTCTGCCTCATGAAAACAACTATGGTGGGGTGAAGAGGCATGTGGTGCCTACCCTGCTGTCAGCTGAGATGGGCTCCAGTAGGAAGCCTTTCTACTGGTGAAGTTGGGCAGAGGGCTTGGTGCTTCCTGATCAGCTTCCCTGATCTGACCCCAAACCCAGCCCCAAACCTAGTAACCTACACAGCATGAACTGCTGGCTCACTAGGGAAATGCAGACACTTATGGGGAGAAACACAGAACTCATTTGCCCATACCCAGCTACACCACAGAAGAGTGTGGTGGAGCTGGAACACCTCATCTCTCTGACACTAACATGTCTTTGACTCAGCTGCTTTAAAAGATATGTGGAGATTGCAGATTATTTGATCTTCTTTGTCTTGAAGAGAAGAGAGAAGAGAGAAGCATTTCTTTAAAGCAAGCTATTGTAGTAATGATAGCTAAAAGAACTGTCAGATTCAGTATTGCTTGGTTTAAAATTACTGGAGGCTCAGGTACAATCCTACAATAGACGACCACAGAGACTATTATACGTCGATAGCTCTGGGACAAGTGACAAACAATTAGCAATATAATTACAAGTTCCTTACCAGGAGGCTGGTGACTAGGTGTCGTCATGGAAATCTGAGCACGACAGAATGTTTTACTGTCCAATAGCTCTGGGAATAAAAAAGATGACATTTAAAGTAATAGCCTCAGATAATAATAAAATCATTTCAGAAATGCATGAAGTATTGTGCTGTTAGTTACCTACTGTGTTACCATAGCCACTGTCATACAGGTAATTATCTTCTTTCCAGGACACCATTAATGATGGATCTGAAGGTAAAGGACCAAAAGGAAAATCAGATCACTAAAAGAACATATTTTAACACAGAGGTGAATACTAAGCACTGAGGGAATAAGAAATGTGCTGAAAAAGAGCTGTGAAGGGAACCAAGAAGTGGAAGGGGTTATGCATGAAAATATTTCCTTTCACTCAAATTATGGATGAGGTTTTGCATACTCAGGCAAATTTACTTACACCAAGCACTGACTTTTAGAAATAATTCTCTTCCTTTTCTTGGCTAACACATAATTTATGCCTGCTCTTGAAGGATCCTATTCCACATCAACTCTAATTCTACCCAATCCAGTCCTGAATTCTCAGCCCCTGGTGATTATGACAGTGCTTTGGTGCCATAGAGATGAAAGTGTTCTCAAATATCTAGTAAAACAGGAGGATGCTTATAATGAGTATTTATTTCTATAATGGTAGAACTCGAAACTCCCCTCCAAAACAGAGCTTCATGTGTAAAGAACATAGTGAGAAACATCAAAGCTTAATCCTAGATGAAGGGACATTTTATTTCAGGCACATTGAGTCCCCATCCTTAACCTAAAAAACACCTTCATGGTTAAAGAGGAATAATTTTTAGTGACTCTCTGGTCAGATGGATCAATATAAGCAGAACAGAAGTATGGTCTTTATGACCTGTACATTGATCAGGGAATTACTCTCTTAGTGCATTTTTGAGGTCAGAAGCCTTAAATCTACCTTTTTCTTTTGCATCCAGGTCAGAAAGGATGAGATGTGAAGTTCAAATCTAGGTATTACTTAATGTTTTTCATGTTCATATAAATGAAATCAAAAAAACAAAAATGAGTTATAGCTAAATCATCATGTTTGGCTGAGTTACCACTTATGACATAGGAATTTAGCAGGCACGCTAAGTAGTAGCTACATGTTTGGACACCCAAGAGCTTGTGTTCCTACAATAGCACACACCCTTTGCTTGCTTGGACACCTGATCTGCCTAACGTTACCTCTGAAAACAGGCCTTACCTAGCCAGAACATGGGGAGACAGCTTTTC
Source organism: Phaethon lepturus (assembly GCF_000687285.1). Lineage (NCBI taxonomy): Eukaryota > Metazoa > Chordata > Aves > Phaethontiformes > Phaethontidae > Phaethon > Phaethon lepturus. Next base: position 33,092 of record NW_010538160.1, on the reverse strand, counting down.
TTCCTGTTTTAACCTTTTTCAGTACCCATATTTTTGCAACTGTGATGGTCAACTAGGATGAGGCAGGCTTCCCCTCTAAACCACCATCCCTATCCCTGCTGGCTCACAAGGAGTCCCTTCCCCAGCAGCCCAAATCCACAGCACCCTGCTCCTGCCCATGCAGAAAATAAACCCACTCTTAGTGCCTGTGTTCGGCATCACCAGAGCCCCACCATGCCACTCCTGATTCAGCACAGCTGGGAGAACCAGTCCTGGGCTTTGACCTTTCCAGGATGTGCCACTGAGGAACTAATGTACCACGATCTCATAAATCAGGACTTAAAGGATTACTGTAGTTTCCTATATGGCAAGCATTAAGGCTGCTGCATGTACATCACCTGCACTATGCAGGCACAGGCAAGGAGTGGATTGCAGATCACAATGCTTGCCAGCTGCAAGGAGAAGGTGGATAGTGTCACTGGCTAGAGAGGCTGGACTCCTCCAGGTGAGCTGAATAAACAGGCTGGCAGTATTTGTCAGAGACATCGCATGCTGTGAATCTGTATTCATTCTGCCAGGAGATATTAAAATATGGCTCATGAACATACCCACAGACAAAGAGGCTGGGAGTAGCGGGATGGAATGTTTGCATATGGGCAGAGGTTCTCTGGCAGAGGAACCAGGAAAATCATCATGCCTGAAGAGGAGTATTGAACCAATCTGAAGTTCTTTTCTTGGTGAAACAAAGTCCTGAGAGGAAAGGGATCTAGCTATGAACACACTGGAAAAATACACTGCCATAGGAAAAATGCAGATTTGGTCAAATCAAAATACCACCTGAATTTCAGTTTCATTGAAACATGTGAAGAAATTGAAATGTAACATTTTTTTCTCTCAAAGTTGTTTTGTTTGGAAGATGTTTCAAAGATTAATAGCACCTCACAATAAAATATTTTTTCCCTCTTTTAAAAACTGAGAATATTGTGAAAATAGTTGTTCTGAAATCTGCTGAATGAAGTCCTCTACAAAGCTGCACTCATTGAGCACTGCAAACTATTCCAACTCTGAACATCAGTATAGACTGCTTATACTGCAGAGGTCTCCTGGGAAAAGTGACCACATGCAAACTAAGACACAGTGATACTACCCAAAACTTCAAAAAGTAGACATTGACTGATAATTGTGTTCCTATTTTTATTCTGCATGATACACTTTCCATTTTATTTAATACCATTTTGATATCTCTTTCTTGGAATGGACAGTTTCCCCTTTTTGTCACCATCGAAAGACAAATTACCCAACTGTTACTCACCTGTTTGCTCTGTCTTCACAATGACATTATGAGATTGGTACATGTCACTTCCACACTGGCCTGCAAGAAAGCATATGGCAGATAGGATGCATGACAAGGAGCACAGAAGAATCAAAGGCAGCTCCAAACAGCAACTGCTCCAGCTAAGCCAGAGGGTTAATTTTGGAGTAGGAAACATACCCTTTTCCCTGGTCCTTCATACTTCTGCCTTATGTCATATCTAAGCAATTTAGCAATACAGGAATGAGGTATAAGCAGTATAGCAAACACAGCAAATAAGATCTGCCAGGTAGGTCTCTGAGGAACGTAAACAACTTCTGAAGATCCCAGAATTCAGACCACTGTATGTGTGTCTCTGCCTAATATCTATTTACCATTCCATTTTAAGTGCTGAAGGTTGCTGTAAAGCAGCTGCCCTGCTGTCCCCGCTGCCTGAGTGAATTCCTGCAGGCTCATACTGCACAGATGTTCCCCATTGATATCAAACTCCTGGAAGGGTATGCAGTTGGCATCGAGTTGGTTGGTATCAAGGAGATGCTGCAGCCACTCCCAGACTTGAAACTTAGTCCAGTACTGTGGGTGTATTTCATGCCACTGGGTTCCATAGAAACTGCTGGACACTGAAAAAGAAAGTAGGTATTTACTGTTAGTACCACAGGATTATGTCGACAACAAGAAAGGTCTATGGCTAAACTACATGCTCTGGAAGTCCACAGATCTAGATTATTTTCTCAGTCCTTACCACTAGCTCAGTATCTCTTGCTGGAGAAGATATTGTTTGGGTTTTTTTTTGCCTCAGTTTTCCTACTAAAACTGGGAATTATTACATCACATCTCTCTTGGCAGACTGAGTATGTAGGAATTAATTTATTAATGTTAGCTTAAATACACCAAAATTCTTGGATGGAAGATACCTTACAGATGTACTGTTCAAAAGGTATGTTGATCCTCATGTGAGAAAATAACTTTAGTGCATCAGAAAATGACAGAAAAGCCTTGCAAAATTCTCATAATGTGACATGGAAATTTTCTTTGAATAGGGACTTAATAAGGACTGAATATGAATTGTGGGATTCAATCTAAGAATGGTGAAAGCCAAGGCGTTCTCATATTGCTCCCCACAGCTTCATGATAGAGCTCACATTCTGATGAATACACGTTATTTCTGTAGTCAGGTAAGGTGATTGTTGTAAAGTTGTAAAACTAATTTTTAGTTAAGGAAGCTGCCTGATTTTCCTGTTAGGATGTTGGAATCTTTTCTTGGCAATCTTTTAATTTGCTCTAAGTTGTATTGAACGACAATAATTCACGTGTGTAAATGAAAGAAATTGTATGTGGGGATAGGATAATTATATAAGATAAGACCAAAGGAAGGACTGCTTTGGTCTGCCCTCACAGAATGAGTTCAGTGGCAATTTATTCCTTAGGAAAGGAGTTCAGTGCAATTTATTCCTTAGGAAAGGAAATGAAACATGCCAGGCAGAGACAGCAGGGTGACAAAATGCTCACAAGTGTTTGAAGGGTTTAAGGATGACAGAATGAGACATTGCAGAGGTGATTGAATTACAGGAGGAGGAAAGACTGCCATGGCCTAGCTCTACAATAGCCCCACTCCAGCATGTGTCACCAGTCAGTTCTCAAGTCTCCCCAAGAAAAAGATTACCACACAGCTGTGACAAATGATGACAACAGTGGATATTGCTAGAGGACCACAAGCAACAGAGTTAGCACAGTTTAGGAAATCACCTCCCCTGTGGTCCCACTAGACTTCAGGTCTCTTTGATTAAGATACAGTGCACAATGCTAGTTTCCAGGTGAACACAAAAAAGCCCCACTGTTACTTGGGTTTCTTTATTGATATTGGCCAACAAGGTCTGTGTCAGGAACTTAAGGAGTTTGCAGGACTGTTTCTCATCCTCCTGTTGAAGGATTTGGGGAATGAGTGTGGAAATGACTAACAGTGTGGTATGTCATAGAAAAAGTTTGATGGAGCCATCAAGTATTCCCTGAAAAGGAGGTTGATATGTATTCCCATCACTTCAGAAAGGTAAAAGAATTTCAGAGGCCACTAGACTACTGATGTAAATGGAGAACCTGTAGTAAGAGGAAAGAGTAGCTAGGGAAAAGGAAGTGAAATTGTGAATTACTGCAGAGGCTGGTCTGAGCTTTTAGCTTCCTGTACCTCTAAAACATAAGTGAATCCTGAAGGATTTCACACTGGAAACATGAAAATAGACCCATCGTTTCCCTTCACGAAATCCTCTGCAATGTGAAACTCAGCCAGGACTTTTCTCCCCATCAGTCTGTTACAGACAGGTTGGCACATTAATTAAGTGCACACTTATGTATTCCTGTGTATTTAGAAATTGCACATGAAACAGAACAAGAGTTTCACTGAGTGAAAGCTTTCATTGTAAGTTTTGTTGCAGCATTATTTGGATTAGAAGGACAACTGCAGTATGTGTTTGCCTCCTTAGATTTTAAGGTTTACCCATCAACTGAGTGATTAAAAGAACTTAAAAATTGTATCAACACTGTATATATACAGATATATATCTATATTTTTATACTGAGAGAGAATATATATGAACACATTTTTATTTATATAGCCATATAATCAAAAAACATTAAGAAAAAAAAGTTCTCAGATCACAAGCTATCTAGTGCTCTAATGCCAGTCTAATTAGAAAGCTATCCAGTAATTTGAACTGAAAAAACAAATACGGTAAAGGAGCAAAAAGAATATTCCCCTGGAAAGCTGGAGGAGTGATTAACATTGAAGAGTAATGATGGTTCAGAGAAGGTGTGAGGGGTAAAGGTAAGAGAGAAAGAATTCTGGACTGAGGAGAGGGATCTTTTGGCGCATTCAACACCACTGAATTCATTTTAAGAAAAAGAACCAGTAAGGAAATGAACCATAAACTGGTCACTTTCAGGAATCTAATGTTGTGAGTTCAGCTTTTTACAAATAAAGTAACAAACTGAATTTTTTCTTACCAGAAGTGAAACTCCAGTAAATTAGTATTAATGAAAAATAATACTTGTGCATGCTTAAAGGTGTAGTAGTCCCTTCCCCCCCAAAAACATGGCTTAAAGCTGTTGAATTCCTCCTACCATTGCATGTGGAATATCCGTCTGTCCAGGAAGGCTGCTGGTGGAGTAGATTGCTGCTGGAATTGATACTCATTCTGCCAGCTCCTTCCAAAATCATGATCTGTAAGTGAATCGAACAGCTTGCTTAGTGAATGGTGTCTGGTCCAAGAGGTAAATGGCAAAAAAAAAAAAAAAATCCACTGAAGGTGAAGTGAGGAAGCTAATTCCATTTGTAGAAGATACAACTGAAATCAAGAACATGTTGCCACAACCCCTTTTCCACTGCCATAAAATCTCCTTATGATAAACATTACCATGATTGATTTGCATGTGCAAGAAGCAAGTTTCTACAGCTGCCCATCCATAAATGAATAATCTGTAATCAGAAATAAAACAGAATGAAAAGACAAGGCTCCTGACAGAGTAATACAGGAAAACTGCCAAGCTTTGAGAAATTAAATACTAAATCGGTTTACTTTTTTTTTTCCTAATTTAAAAAAAAAGGTAGTTTAAACTTGCTTTTCTTTTTTCTTTTTTTATAGGAGAGAGAAAAGACTTTTCAATAATTGCAAATGAAACTATACAATTGACAATAGCCCATGTTCGGAAACTGCCTCACACAGAAGGACCCACGTGTTAATGTTACAGGAAGGTAATGTTACAGGGAATATCTTGTCAGCTGTCCCAGTTTCTTATCTGATCTGTGTCAACAGTGTCCATAACACTTCTCAGTAACAAATATCACAGATCACACATTTCAAACCACTGAAAAATCAGACAGTAAAAGATCTTGTAAATGAGACAACCATCGTTGTAACAGAAACGGTGTTCTGGAGTAACACTCCTCCCAAGACAACATTCCCTCTTTTAAGTGACACAAAATTTCCTTTCTACTTATCTTAGCATTAGCACCACGAGAAAAACTGTCCTTTATTTTATATATACTTAAAAAAACCAACTGCTTATATGATATTCTAGAAAAATGTCACATATTATCTCATGCTTAATCATTCCAGTGAAGGTATGTAAAATTCCCCAATAGCAGGTATTCTTGATATTTTTCATTATCTTTCAGTGGTTTGAAGTTGCAAAGTTTAAAAATATACATTATAACCACAGACGATCTTCAAGAGTCTGTTAAATATTATAAAGGCTTCAGATTGTTATCCTTATATGAATACACAGAAAAAAACAACTGTTCAAAAATGTTCTAAATTGAAAGCCACAAGTCCATAAAAACAAAATGTTAGACATCAGGATGGCATGTACATGCAGCTAGACTTCACCTTGGAGTAAAAAAGAGGATGAAATACAAAATGGACTTGTGAAAGTTAAAGTCACTGGTCTTGGCTGTTTACCCGCTGAGGCCAATGAGAACATTTCCATTGAGAACACAGCCTGACCCCCTTTCAATCTCATACCAGCAACATTTTCGGCAGAAGAAAAGGAGTCATTACAAACACTCACAGCCTTGGCTGTAAAGAACAGTCTGAAAATTACTTGGGTTCGTATTTTCCTCTTGTCATTTAAAATAAATTACATAACTTTAAAAAGTTACAAGTCTCTCTATCTTTTCCCTCCCCGCCTTATACATATATTTAGAGAAGGACAGAGAGAGATTATTGAGAATTTCTTAAAAAGCCAAAGCCTTAGGAAGTTTATTACAGGGAATTGTGGTTTACAGTGTAACCTAGTTCAAGGCCTTTTTTTGTATCTATAGAGAATGGCAAAATCAAACCATGGAGTTTTTAACAGTTGCTTCCCACTCTTAATTCTAGCCAATCTATGATTCAGTGACCACCAGCAAGGAGAATTTAATTTCTCATAACAGGTATGTGGGGGTATAAAATATTAAAAATTAAGAGAGATACCTATTGTCTCGCTCTAGCTAAATAAAAGATGATTGTTATATCAGTCAGTAAATTTATGCAAGTTCAAAGAGATTAGTCCCATGTTAAAGCCAAGTGGCTTAGTATTGTGAGGGAGAAAGTGTAAGAAGCTGTTAAATTTATTATACCGATTATAAAGATATTCAGCATACAACATTTATATAATTTATCTCATATACTTGATATATAAGAACTTTTAAGCAATAATGCATGTTTGATGGTCAATACATACACTTTGAGTTTGCACAGGTTATTGATATATAAAGTTATTTATTTAACTTGGGTTTTAATAATTTAAGACAATTAGATCTGAATGAATGGAGTATTAATGATAAAGACCTTATTACAGTATCAAGTAGAGGTGAGGTAGAATACTGTCCATTCTGGGAAAACTATAAAACTTGAGGATCCGCTAAACACTCTTAGTAACTTAGTTTGGTAAATTTGTTTATTTTTAAAAAAAGACAGTATGCACTTAACATTAAATTTCAACTTATTGATATGAAGTGACATTTTCAGACGGCACCTCAGAATTTTAGGTGCTGTGTTATGTGGTTTTTTCTTCTGCAACTTCTGCAGTTTCTGGAATGCTACATAATTTTCATGCCTGATACTTGTGCAAATAAAAAAGTGTCTGGGGACATGTGTGCATATGAACTGAAATGATTTCTATGTTCAAGCTCCTGTGTAATCTTACCCTGATAATTCAGTTCAGGTGAACTCTGATTTTTCCTTCTTCATAACAAATCAGGTGAATTTCCAAACCAACATATCCTATGACACTTAGATTCAGCAACTGAACCTCTGTATAGTGAAATAAACCAAATCATGTGTCTTGCATAGTTTTTCCACTCCAGCTGTAGCCAAAACCAATGCACGTTAGAGATCTGGGAAGAAGCATTCTGACAGCCTTTTCCCTAGATTCAGATTTCAGTTATTTTCCTTTAAAATCTTTTTATCCTGTCACAGTCTAGAGACAGTTGCTCTCCATAGTATCCCCAAACAACATTAATAATATTTTCAGATAATGTGCATGGAACTTGCTTTATAAATTAATCAATCAATACATCCCATTTTTGAAAGCTGTTTATCTCAACCAGAATAACTTAATTAACTTCTAATATCACCTGTGGGAAGAATTGTGCATGAAAGGAAGAATTTGCAATATTAAATTAATCACAAGAACAGGCCTGGATTTAGCTTTAACCCAAACTTTCCCAAAGTTCTGTGTATTATTCAAGGTACTGTTTTTTTGGTGACTTGAAAATTGTCAAGTCACCTCCTTTATCTTAATGCAAGGTTGTTCTTTATCTGGAAATCTTTGTTCAGAGTGAATGTAAAGTCCCACTAACATAACTTCCACGCCTTTGTTTGGAAGTATACAGCACCATACTGAAGAGTATTTTCCCTATGAAAACTAAACTGTGATTTTCTCCATTTCATCCTGTATATGCCTTTCTTTGATACAAGTTCATGGCAAATTTATGCTTATAGCAGTGTCTCATCCCATACTTGGAAAGATTTTGACTCAGGATATTGGAAGGGACATGCTCCTCATTAGTTTAGGGCCAAATCCTCAAATTTCCTTTGCATACAGACAAACCTGGTTAAAGGGTTTGAAGCCTCAAGGGGAAGGACACATAATATGTTCAGTTTTCTTTTAATCATATGCCATGTATCAAAGCAAACAGTGGAACTAATGAAGCCTGGTTTCCTATGAATGTGTATCTTGTGGTTGGATTCTCTAGTGTCTAGTAAGATGTGAGTGCTGATTGAAGTTTTTCCCACGGTTGGGGCATTCATAATATCTCATTGTCTCAAAGGAGCTAGCTCAAGATTCACTCTTTCTTTCAGATGGAGTATTAATAGATTTTCCTCCTGTACTTGGCAGCCAGTTTTCATTAATCCTGTAAGAACTTCATATCTTTGAGACTTCTACCCCGTATCAAATTTAATTAAAGTTAGCGATGGGACACACAGATTGTTACAGGCCAAATGAAAAAGCCAACACACAGACAGAATAACCACAAAGGCCTAATTTCCTCAGGAAACCATGTTAAAAAGTGATTCTAGCTGAGCTGAGATTTTGGAAAACAATATAAAGATCTTACGATCTGTCTCTCTACTAAGACATGGTACATTCTAAATGAACGCACACATGAAATATCGTATGTGTATATAGACACATGTATTTATATACACACATATGCCTCTGTGTGTGTGCATTGCAGGTATCTGTACAATCATTTCCATTCTTTTCCACTGAAGAGGAGCCATCTCTGGAGTGTAATCTTATAACACTACTAATAATATGGCACAGTTATGAGAGGAAACAAATAACACTTTATTCAACCAGCAAGGTTAAATTTAGTTGTGCAGTGGTGTTTAGCAACATTCTTTCCAGAGAGAGTCCTATGAGAAGGGATGAATGCATCAAAAAGAAAAATCTTTTGCATACATTCAATATATCAGGTGGTATTCAAAGACAAAACCTTGAAGGTCTCTCTTAGTGAAAGCTCTCACTGGAATCAGGAGAAGCTTTGGCTGAGCCGCAACCCAGAAACTTGGCAGTAACAGGAGGTCATTTGCTCTGTTCTTCTTGTCTTCCTTGACTGTCTGACCACTCTGAGTAAATGGCGGTAATGGAAAGAGCAAGGAGCTATGGCCTGCCCGTGGAATAAATCCAGCATTGCGGAAAAACGTGTTTACAAATCCTTGAACCTTGAACACTGTATAGTGCACTCTATGCAAATCATTTTATTGCACTACAGGTGTGCTCTGAAAATAAATTACTCTGATCCCCATTTCCAAATTCAACCCAATGATTCTTGACATCCAGATAAGTAGTTTCTTCTTCCTTTGAACCAGAATCTTTCAAGAACAGCTCATGCTAAATGACAGGAAAGTACTGAACATAGTATGAAAGGCGAATAAGCAATACAGATAAAAGGAGCAAATCCTAAAATACTACAACTAGAGTGATTTGTACCGTTCCTTATGTTACAACACTGAACTGAACTAGGTGTCTCATTAATTACAAATATGAAGGGGTGTGGAGCTCATATGGGAAAGGGGGCCTACAGTCTTCTGGTTTGTAAAGCTATGCACTCTATGCAAAACAGAAAAAAAGATGTCTAAGGCAAAACTGACAGAAACTATTAAACTATGACTCCACCCGTATACTATGCAAAGTCTGAGTGACTTCTAGCTGAGACAAGCTCAGTGCAGCTCCTCTTGGCGTGTCCAAAAGGGTGGATCTCTTTTGGAGTATTTACCTATGGGATCCTTCCCCATTTTTCCCCTTTTACCATCATGGATGAACTTCAAATGTAGATTTCACTTGGGCCTATTTTCTTTGAAGTATATTATGTACACAGTGAAGACACAATCCCTGCTTTTCAGGGTTTGGAGTTTATGGAACAAGTATCTGCAGAGTATGTTAAATATTTTAGATCATTACTGCAACTTGGATTACAGTCAAGCACTTAAAAAGCATTCTAAAATAAATGATACTGGCTAATAATTGCAGCTGCAGAGGAATTGAATATGGATTTTAATCTTTTCTTGAAAAATCAAAAGACAACTAAGTGGGCCGAATTTTCAAGACACCAGAAACAAATGACATGTAAAACAAAGCAGGTGGACCTGCTTTATACATATGGGTATGGGTACTTCAGAAACATAAATGCATTGGTCTTGTAATGTACATGATCAATTAGCTGCTTTGCATTCCAGCCACCTATTTCACATCTCCAGTGGTTGTAAGGGCAGCCACAAAGTGAATATATGAATGTTGAGAGCCTGTTTGCATGTTACTGTGAGCTTTGGGTCTTATGGTTGGGTTTTTTTTTGCTCTCATTTAATGTGTATTACTACCAGGGCTCTAGGGTCTTATTCTGAGCCAGTTTGCCTATATATACAGTTATGACTGACCCTAAGAATGCTCTATGATCTCTATCTGTCTATTTATCTGTATATATATTTATATGTCTATATATCTATATCTATCATATATATATATGTGTCTATATGTCTCAGGTTCATCCTTGGTGTCTGTGCCAAACTCCCAGATAAGATATCACCTCTGACAAAGCTCACTTTCAGATATGACCTTTCTGTAGTGTGTTAAGATCTCTCCTGGCCATGTAGATCCACATGTAGCCATCACACACTTCCTTGTTTCCTTCCCTTTGTTTTATTGCCTAAACAGCAGAGAGAAGCCTCAAAAGAAACAACACTTCTGCAGGCTGATTCCTGGTGGGGATCCATTTCACAACAAAAAGCTCAACTTTGGACCACTTTGCTATGACCTGTAAGGTACCTTTCAGGTGACAACCTGTGCAGCTTGGCCTGACTGATGACAATCTCAAGACTCACCACTAATACCATTGCAAACATGCCCCATAAAAAATTGTTTCCAAACTCTTTGAAAGCTTTGAAGAAAGTTCATACGAAGAAGCACTATGATCACACTCAATATCTATTGTGTAATACACTGTTTGATGCATTTATTTTTTAGTACATCATATGTACCTTTGGGCCCACAGTAACAAAATGGGTTTACTGAATCACATTATAAGTGTGAAGTTCAAGGAGTCATTTTTATAAGAAAATTTTCTAAATAATCTCCAAAACTCCTTCCATTCAGGAATCTGGCTTGGGGGTCTGGGGCCAATCTTTTTCCCTTCTACATCTCTCTGAACTGCACATTCCTATGCTTCTGTATTTTTGGTGTATACAGCTGTGGTTCATATGCATAAACCCACATTTGCATGACTCTTGGTGAGCTTTCAGAGACTACATTGAGACCTTGATCATTTACTGTTTTGGGCTTTTGGAAGGGAAGCATTGGGTTTATTCTTTTGTTTTCTTTGAACCTTGTATATTAAATGTATACATTAAGGTAAACTGAAAGACCATAAAAAGGAAGATGAATAGAAAAGGAGCATTTAACATTTACCTACATTACAGATAGGATCATGATAAACAAAATCAAATAAAGCTTGATTGGAATCTTTTATTACTAAAGATCTGATTTTCATGATGCGCTATAAGGCAACTTTTGTAAGAGATATGTGGTAGTTGTTTTAACATGTTCATATGGATGCTTCAAAATCTTACATATGTATTTTAACTAAAGAGAAGCTTGGGTAAAAAAGTTAGGATCTAGATCTGTATCTGAGTTATCCCTCTGCTCCAGGGTTTGGGTTTGGTTCTTATCTCTCTTTTAACAATGTAATTTAAAGACAAAACCATAGTTCAGTTTCCTTCTTGAGAGAGAACAAAGTTCACTTTATGAATGAAAAAAAAAAGAAAATGTACGTGATGATATGCAAAGTCTCAAAGGTTGTTTTTTCTCTGACCCCTTTTTTCACAATCAACAATCATCATATGAACTGACTTCAATTTTCAAGCTACTCATTAGTATAATGAAAATAAAAATGAGAATTTTAAAAGGGTTTTAGTTTGTTTGTTTGTTTGTTTTTCTAAATCAGAAGCAAACAGAAGGTCAACTGTGAACAGAGAGTCCTCAAGGCATAGATGTGTTTGACAGTGCTAACTGCCAAAGGTTGGTACTTCTGCAAATTTTACGCATAGTTATGTTACCTTAGCAGAGAAAACAGTGAACTGGAACCTGCCACTTAACAAAGATCCAGTGTTTGGGATCCATGTTTCCTTGTCACATCACAGGCTAGATGTGCCTCTTCTCCCCAAGCCACTAGTTTTTGAATATGAAAAAAGAGTATCATTGTTTATTTTACTGTAAAAAAACTCATTCTCCTCTTGCAGCAGATCTGTATATTATTAGTGGAATTGGTAGTCACACAGCCAAGACAAAAATGAGTCAAGTAAAGGTTTTATTTCTTGTGATAAGTAGCCATGTCATTTTTCCATTAACATATCCTTAGAATGTTTGGAACAAGTAGATATAGTGGCTAAAAACTGGCAAAAAAACAGGTTTTTTTCTTCTTTTTTTTTCCTTTGGAGTTGGTGCTGCAAAACATGGCTTTTAGAGGCATATGGCACTCCTGTCATTACTGCACCACCTCAGTGGTGGTGGATATAGCTGGGCTCCAAATAAATGTTTATTAAACACGTACAAACATGCAAGCATGAATGACAGTCAAAGTAATGGTCTGACAACAGGCTGCTGAAACAAGGTCAGTGAGCTTCATTGAATTATTTCAGTGATAGCCGCCCACCTGAGGAAACTTTCCTTTGCAAACAGGTGCCCACTTTGGGATACTTTGTAGTCTAGAGAGGAATGCAGGTGGAGCAGGCATCGTGGCTGTAGCTATAATGCACCACCTCAGCAAGTTCATGGTAATTTGGGTCAGCCATTTTTCCTGAATATTTAAAAGTCATTTGCCATAGATTCATCAGTCTAGCCTCAGGGTTACAGAGTCTTGGAAAACACAATAATGGGAAAAACTGCCTTTGCTCTTTATTCTTCTTTCAACATTTAATACCACACCTCATGGAACAATGCCACAGCTCCTTTCATGTCCTTCCTATCTCTCTGGTACATCCTTCCTCTAACGAGGAGCCAGCTCATCTCCCTAATCTCCTTTCGCTAAACACCTTTCTTTTGCTTACAATACACTAAATATACAAATGGCCAAAAAGCACTTGAGATGCCCCTGTATCTTGACAAGCCACATGTCTATAATTAGGCAAGCACCTCATCAACTAACAAAATATTACCACCATGTTTTAACACCTTCTCTTTTTCCCTTGGCTCTGGTTCCCCAACCACTTCCATGACAGGTTGTCTTTGCATTGCATTAAAGACTAACAGCATATCAAGGGAACTGCTTTCCATACTGCTAATGTAACCCCTGTGACTGTTCAGTTATTAGTGAATAATGACAATAATAATAATAATAATAATTGTTTTTGTATTCATGTTTGGCTCTCATTAGGTGCTGAAGTGTTTCTGACATAACAGCGATTCAGATACAGAGATTCTAACATATGCTGCTGAAGCAGCTGGTATTTCATGGAGAAGTTTATTTTAACCACTGTCACCACCAGCACTTCTCTTTTGTTATGGGACTAGTATGATTTTCAACAGTAATAACCACTAATTTGCCTACTTCCAAAATAAGAAGATCCTTTTTTTCTCTTTTCCTTTTTGTAAACCCTGTTTCATACAGTTTGTTTTTATAAAGGGCATCTGCTTGGAAACTGCAAGTTTCCTCTTTGGGGCTGGTTTCTGAGTGAGAACTAAACAGAATAAGGAACATGAGATGGAGTCCAAAACCAGGACAGTGTCTTGGGGAACATGCATATTTTCCCATTGGAACTACTATTTTTTACATGAATTGATTCATTCAATGAACAAACTAATTCTGTTTCTTCATTAAATACATGAGGGGCACAGCACAAATTAGTTGAGCATAAAGCATTTTATCCTAAACTAGGTAGCTTGCTGAAGGACTGACCCAGTCAATAGCAGTATTTATACCTCATTACAACCCACTGCCTGACTAACCACAATCTGATCACACCCTTTTGCTGGCACAATAGCAAAAGTATATTTCAAGTTAGAGACATAGCAGAGGCAGTGCAGAGTTCATGGTGGGAAGGATCATTCTGTGCAGCTGACAGAGGGTTTATATGGCTGACTATTAACTCCTCTGCCTGAGTCAGCCACATTCCCTAGTGCCAAGCTGGGACTCGCTGCATTATAGCTACAGCCACGATGCCTGCCTCACCTGCATTCCTCCCTAGACTACAAAGTATCCCAAGGTGGGCACCTGTTTGTGAAGGAAAGTTTCCTCAGGCAGGCGGCTATCACTGAAATAATTCAATGGAGCTCACTGACCCTGTTTCAGCAGCCTGCTGTCAGACCATTACTTTGACTGTCATTCAAGTTTGCACGTTTGTGTGTGTTTAATAAACATTTATTTGGAGCCCAGCTATATCCATGTAGTTTCTTCATATTGTATTTGTTGTGTAAAGAATAAGAGATTGCAAGACCACTGCCCTGGCATCCAGCTCCACTGGCTGCACAAGAGCTGTCTGCTTCACCCCTGTGTGTAACAGCAGGTTCACTCACCCCATGCACCCAGGACTTTGAGGACATCCTGAGCCTCCTGGAGCCACATGGCACTGGGACAGTAGCTGACATATATGCTGGGTCTCATTTATTGCCTTCATTAAAAGCAACCAGAAAATTGGGAGAATGAAGCTTCCTTGCTCTGCAGTCACCTTCTATAGAAAAGGCATGAAGCTGTGGGAAACAATGTCTCCCCACTTTTGTAAAAGATGAGAATGGCTTCCTCCTCTCTCCTGCCTGTGGTTAGAGGAGCAATACTTCCATGGTGTTGGAAGTGTTGTTCCTTCTCACATGGCACAGCGAGAGCTGCCCATCCTGTTTCCATTGATCTCTCCAGTGGTTGCATTAAACCATACAATGGAGTATTTATGTGTCAGTGTTAGGAGCAGGTTATTAGGTAAAACCCACCATAAATAGAGCCGTTAATTCAGTTGCTGGCATGGCTCTCTGTTATCTTCTCAATACCTCCCAGAGGGTATTAGCCTTACCCTTTCGTTTGAGTTGGCAGCAGAGTTATTTTTTTGCACCTGCTGCTCTACTCCGATAACAACAGAGGTCAGCTTTGATTTGTTGGAATATAAACAAAAGAGCAAAGCCAGGCATCTGCCTTAACAGCCTGGGCCGGTTTGACGATAGAGCTTTTCCCATTGCATTTTGTACAAATGTACTCTTTTGATTCTTACATGAACTCTATCCCACTTCATAAATAGTCCTTTGCTACAGAATAGCCTGGTGTCTGAGGAGAGCTCAATACTGTACTTTTCCATCAACTGAAATCTCAACAGGTCAAAGTAACACACTATTCTATGACTTAAGTCAGAAGAGATATCATACAAAATACGTAAAGAAAAATCAGCTGAGACAGAGTAGTTAAAAAATTAGCAGGAGAAAGCAACAAATTAAGTGTAAGCAGTAAAGGAATTTTCTTGAGAAAAAAAGAAAACCTGAAACACTGGGAGGTTTTTTTTTTTCCCATATGAACCTACACACACTGCAACCCTTAATCTACTATTTTTAAAAAGTCAAAAATTAAGTCCACAAGAAGTAGATATTCAGCTGGCAACTGAGCTACTTTTAAATTCTTCTGAAAATTAAGCCTGCAGGGCTCATCTACTGTAAAAGCATATGTGATGATGGAAGACCTCCTGAAACACTGACAACCATAGAGCAGAAAGAGTTCACACAGACAGCAAAGGGAGTAAATAACACAAAACACAGAAATGAAGGAAGGAACTAACATTACCTCCTCATTACAATTAGGAAAATTGAGACATAGAGCTGAAACGATTTGCTTAAGTCATACAGCAAGTCAATGGACAAGTCAGTCCAACTCATATCTTCCAGTTCAAGCTCCAATGCTATCCATTGCATCATGTCTAGCAAAATCATGGGGTTTCTGAGGGCAAAGAGAAGGTGTTAAAGAAGGAAAAGAATTTTCTATGAAAAAGAGACCTGTTCAAACTGACACTAAGATTCTTCTATGCATCATAGCTATTATGTGCCTAGTAGAGATTTTAATATTAAGTTACGCAAACAATTAAATCTACACTTGTAGTATTGAATCAAAAAAAGCTGCCCTTGACCTATGTACAATCCTGAAAACGAGCTAGAAATTCCTAAGTAGAGTTGGCTGAAATTCAAGATTTCTGTTCTGTGGAACTATGACTATTTCAAGGCTTTTTTTTTTCTTCCTTTCTTCTTTTTTTTTTAAATCACAACGAAAGAAAGGGATTTTAAAAAGCAAGTTCCCTGGCAACAGAGAGGGACGATCCCCATCCCAATCAAATGACATGTAAAAACCTATACTCAAGTTGTCCAACTAACAAAAGTGCAACTCAGCCTGTTATGTAGAATTGTTTATAAAAGACAGAAAATGTCAAATACCAAACTAAGATATTACTGCAAACAGGCAGTAATGTTGCACAGAGCAGCTGCACTGGAAACAATAAACTTGCCTAACGTGGTTGTTGTGCACATGGTCACCAGGGAACCCTCTGCAGAGTCTCATCACAGTAATCCTGCAATGCAGCCTCTGAGGACTAACAGATTTGACTGTCTCAAATGCTACCTAGGATGTCAAGTTTGCAATCCTGTTCCTCCTTTTTCACTAATTACTGCTATTCCTTCTCTTTCTCCTTATTTCTTTTATTACTCCTTCTAAAATTTTTGTTTCATTTTCTTTTCTCTCTTTCATTTTTTGCCTTCTACTTAGCCAAACTGGCTTACCTGGCCAAGGTAGCTTCTTTCAAACACCACTATAAGCCTGCAACCAGTGAATCAGACAAAAACACCATCTTCAATTATCTATCTGTGGTACAACGGTGTCAGGTCTTACAGCAACTGCAGAACTTGTGGCTGGTCTCTAGGATGGAGGATGAAGGAGTCGGAAACGGGGAAAAAAGCTCACTTTGTCAGTTCTTTTTGCTCTCTTGTACTGGTATGTATCTCAGTCCTCAAGGTAACTGGAACAGGTTCCACCAACAAAACCAATAAAAATATTTCTGGACTATTTCAAACAACTATTTTCTTCAAAAGGACATTTATTACTATGTGAATTATACCAATTTTAACATTGTTCTAGGAAGGGATTATTAGCAGAGATCCTTATAACAGATATTTTCAGATGCTGGGGAAGTTTTTTTCCTTTTGTTTTTATCTTTAATGTTTAGATCTTCATAAGTTTTTTAATATTGAAGATGTGTGATAGCATAAGGCAGGCTGATAACTTGGTTCTAAGTGATCCACTGATTATGTTAACACCTTTGAGTCTGTGCATCCCTTCATTGTATCAATGCTAGTACAGAAGAGCCTGGCTTGTGCTAGAGCACCTGCTGCTCATAGTCCAGGGTTTGGGGAAGGGCAGCCCTGGGTGCACCAGCTCTCAGGCCATATATGTGTTCCTGGAAGAAAAACTACTGCAGCACAGAGCAAAAAGAGCACATGTGGAAGTCACAGACAGCTTGGGCTAGGGCTCTTGACCTGAGCAGCCCCTCACTCGCTGCAGGACAACACTAGTCACTCATTATACCTACTGACAAAATACACATATATACCAAGCACCAAATACAAATAGCTTTGCATTTTAAAGGAATAAACAAAGGAGTTATTCAGAATAGCAAAGAAATTGGTTGAAAATGGGGCAAATATTTGAATTCCTATTTTAAAAAGTAAAGCAAGAAAGTCTGTGCAGGAGATAAGGGATGTGCATGTGCATGTACTTAGTGCAGTATATTTGTGTGAGTGTATGTATGTGTGTCGGCTGTGGTCACACGCAGACTAAGAAAAATTTACTGGATTGACTACAATTTGACTATCATCCAAAAACATTTAATCATTTGAGATTTTAAAGAAGGAAGAGAAGTTTCTACCTGTTCATACAAAGTATTACAACTCCATCGAAAAAAGTCTTAGAGAGGGTAAGGATTTAGACAAGTCACTAAATGAAGGAAAGTTTCTCTATTTCCTTTTGTACATCCCGCTTTTGATAAATCTGTAAGCATATCTGGCCATCTAATCACCTATTAATTCAGTTTTCTAACACTGTTTCATCTTCCTCTGTCAGGGTAGCTGCCTGGGAATATTTCAAGTAAAAGCTGTTTCATGTGATTAGTGTTAGATCCTACTGCAAAAGAGGTGAGAACAGCTCCCTTGAATGTGTCAGAATTTGACTCCCTGATAAAGCCCCTCCATAGCCATGCCAATCTATGAGACAATTGCTTAACCAAGCATGCTTTGAAAGTGCATCATCAAGACACAAGCTTCTAAGCTGTTGTGTAATAATAATTATATGTTTCAGTAAAAATCATTAAGAAAGTTTGGGGGCAACCATTATATCACGGACTTAGTCTGATTCCTGACCATAGCATCTTGGGCAGTTTTACACAGGTTTATTAATTATATAGCAATATATATTAGTTACCTGCTCACTGCTAGATGAAAGAAAACCCAGAGCGGTTTAAAAAAATACAAACAGTTCTTCTGATGATGGCACTAGTAATTTGGACAATAGAACATAAGTTTACACCTAGTTGCTTAATCATTACAGACTTGTAGGGGCTCAGGAGATTCTTCTGGCTACATCTGATTGTGAGCTGAGGAAATACCTCAAGTATTTATGTCTGTTCCTTCCTCCATAATAGGTATAATAGGCAGGAATTCTAATTTTATTCAGATCCTTTAAGTAGAATTACTTTCTTTTCACCACTGCAAAGCAATTCTCTTGTATTGCCTCATCTTATTGACGTATAACCAGTGATTATCCAGACCCAGCTAGCTGTTTTGTCTACTAGTTCTCATACTCTTTCCTGTGGAGCACATTTCACAAGATCAGCAGAGGAATATGTAACGATAACCACGCGCAATGTCAGCTTTTGGAAAGGGAGCCTTTGAGGACTCTTCCTTAGAGGGAGACATGCCAAATGCCAAATGCCAGTTGATTGCTCCACTGGCTACATGACTCCGTGGTTACTCATTCTCACCCGTCTATAGACCAATGACCAACAAATGTCCCAAGTATTTTAGGCATTCATTGAGGGATTTGGTGCAAACTGCATCCCCAGTAGAGCTCCAAGCAGCTCTCATACAAACAAACACACCTGATGCCTTCCAAAGAATGAAAGACTTACTTTTCCATATACCATCTGTGTGAACAAACTGTTGTTTGCTTACCCTATCAGCAGTGTTACTTAATGAATTTCACCCTTACCAAGTTTGCCATGTACCCTTTGCTTGGAAACTTACTGAAATATATCCTTGGTTCATCAGAGGCAAAAATACGTTAGCTGCAGAGGGTGCTGAAGGCAGGACAGGGAGAAAAAGAAGCAGACATTTGTGGTTAGAAATCTCGAAGTACCCTTGAGCACTAGACTGGCTGAGAGACTGAAGCCAGTGTGCTTTGCTGAAGATGGTGTTGGACTTTGCTGGTGCTCACAAGGAAGAAAACCCTGTGAGTTTATACTTGAAAGTTCAATAGTAACTGAGCTGTGAGACTGGTCAGAGGCTTTACTTCACTAAACATCACAAACTATGCAAGCTACAAAAATTGTTAGCATTTCTGTTCATTTCCTCATGTATAGCAAAGCCTTTCTTTTTGGTTCTACCACATCCTAACATTGTGTGTCATTAGCAATGACAACTGACAATTAAATTTGTGACCCTTTTCTTTTTATGTGCTTCTTGCCTCAGGAATGCCAAGTCATCAATAAGAATACCTACTTTACAACTGTAAGAAGCCTGATGAGAAAGAGAGCACTGCAAGACCACAGAAAATTCTATAAAGTATGGTCACATTACCATCAGAATAAGAAGGCGTCATTTGTCTCTGTCCGCTTGGTCTCAGCACACTGACCAATTTTTAAGTCGGACAGGTCTGTCCTGTAGCACCCACTTTCCAACTTGTCTCTCTGTACAATAGATCATTGCTCTAGTTTACAGAATAGAACTGTATTGCAGAAGGAGCTTGGACCCTTGTGTGTGAATTGAATCTAAGCACATAAACAGCAATAGAAAACACGTAACTGTAGACACCACAGAATAGATCCAGGTTACACTGCTTCTGTGTAAACTGTGGAAAGTTTGCCTAGAAGAAGACTGAATGGTTTGGTCCTGAGACTGAGTTAGACATGTTTATAAAGAGTGTGTAAGGGGTGAACAAGGGAGGGAAGGTAAAACTGATTCTGGATAGGTGTCATGGATCATGGACAGTTCTGAGTTCACTGAGGCAATAAAATCATTAATCCTCTTCGGTAAGAATTGCACATAAATATTCACTTCTTTAGCAGGTGTAGAATTTCATCCTTGCAGGGTTTTTTTTGTGTGAATTGCTGTGGGACAGGCAACAGGCTGACACGCCAGTCCTATCTGGACACAGAAGCACGTACAGAAATCCTCTATTTTCCTTTCTAATCTCTCTTCATCTGTGTCTCTGGATTATTTTTCCTTTTTAGTTTGATCTCTCTCCATTGCAATTTGTTACCTTGCACCTCCCAGACAGAACAAGTACTGAAGTTAACAATAAATTTCATTGGAAATAAAAAAAAGTTAAGGAAGTTCAGTGGGAGCCAAATGATTTAATTTTGTCTTTGTCCAATTGTCTTATTGTCCACCACTGCTGAAAATTCACAACACCCTGAGAATATCTGAAGTAATATGAAATATCTATGGCAATACAACAGCATATTCTCTCAGGTGACAAGAGGGTAATAATATCCCACATTAAACAGACCACATTCTATTACCTGATCTCACCACGACTGGGGTAATATGTATTGTTGGCATCCTATAAATTGCTGTGAAGCACTACCTAATTTATGCCAGGGCAAACAAAACATTATTCTGGTCTGATATGAGATCCTTTACCACTAAGACTAGGGAAAATTATATGTTTTTACCACCCTTATGTGCTTTACAAATTACATCAGGACTAGAAAAAAAATGGAAAAAAATGCAAGCAAACAACATCAACTCTACTAATGATAACCTCGTCTCTGCATGTAGGACTAATGCTTGAAGGCGAAAAGGCAGACTGGAGGACAATGACTCTAAAAAAGCTTTGGGCACACTTTATAAAACCCTGACCCTGAACTCCCAGTGTATTGACTCACATTACCTTTGTGTTTGGCACTGCTGTTCCTACAGCCTATGTCCAGTCCTGATATTGAAATTTCACAGCAGATGTTGAAAAATTATTAGAGAGGACCATTGAAGTGATTATAAGATGGAAAAGCTTACAGTGGAACAGGTTGAGGTCCTAGAGTTTTTCACTGTAGTATTTTTCCATGACAGGGAAGAGCCTATGGAGCTTGAACTACCACAATTATCAAAGACTAGACTAAAGGACTTGCCCCCAGCTACCTACACAAGGAACAGAAATTCACCCAGGGGAACGTCACACTAACCATCAAAAGATAACAAAATCAGGTGGCTGAACATTGAAGCTAGACTATGTCAGACTGAAAATGAAATAAAATTTTTTTAGAGGAATGATACTTAATTGCTGGGGCACTTAAAAAATTTCTGGTGAATTTCCATTGTTGGACTTTGGGACTTTTTTTTTTTCAAGACTGGAAGATTTCTAGAAGGTAAGCTCTACTTCAAGTCACCTAATTAGACTCTGAAAAATTCTGGGAAGTCCTATGTTATTAACACAACAATCCATTCTGGTTTTGAAAAATGTAAGGGCCAGGAATTAATCTGTCATTAACTGTGATATTTGTTGGTGAAACACCTTAATCCTGTTGCTTTTCTAGTTTTAATTGCAACTGTTTTCTTTGGTTTCTGCATTTGCATTAAATATAAAACTGTTATATTTTCCAGCTCTGGTATTTTCTACAGTGCAAAATAGATGTAAGAAAACTGGCTTAAATTGCTACCCACAAATTTGCTATCAAAACAAAACTTAAAAGAGTGCATTTTTTTTATTCCACTGAAGTTTTCAGAAATTACAGGAAATACTGGTGCAACATAGGTATATTTAACACAGTCCCAATGTGACACTGGTACAAATAAAATCACTAAATGAAAGTTTTACCTCAAGGTTCATTTCTGTCATTATGAACTGGTTTCATTGTCTAAAGAATAGGAGAAAAAGGATAATTGGATGTACTTTAGAAGCAAAGGTGACATTTTTTTGATTAAGTAATCCAAAAGCACATTACTGATATTCAGTAATTTTATAACCATATACACAAGAGTATGTGCCTAAAATGTCTAATGTGATGAAATGCAAACATTTATCACTAAGTCCATTACACATACTTTACAAAATCAACATAAATTTTGAGCAAATCTTTCTTTACATACATTTTTACCATTACTTAAACAGCTGCATCTATATCTTAAGGGGCTAATTCTGGTTTTATTTAAACAAAATTACCATTGGAAGAGAAAGAAATTAAACAGGTAAAGATACTGTAGGCCTCTACCCACACTGTGTTTACCTAGCCAGTGCTTGAGCTGGGTTCTGTGCAGTGCTTTAACTTAGAAGGGATTAAGATCAGCAGAACTCCCCTCACCACAGGAAATTGCCTTGAGGATAAAACTGAGCCAAATTATAAATGTACTTTAGGATTTTTTTGTTATCAGCACAAACACCATCAACATCCTCATCACTAAAAGCAACAGAAACACTGTAATTGTAAGGTGTCTCCCAGTCCTCTGACACCAGGACTCTCAATGGCATTGACAAGGTCCACTTTCTCACCCCTTGCCTTACTGAACAGATGACCACTCTGTGGACAAAAACAGCAGATTTAAGACCCAGATTATTAGATACATCATAATAAAAATAATCCTTAAGAAACTTTAATTAATCCTGATGAAGCCACTGGCTCAGTTCAAAGTCCATGACATTCTGGGTAAATAAAGGCAGCAGATCTGGCCCCAATACAAATATAATCACACAGAAATATTTAAACAGAAGTAAGATACAAGGTCAAAGTAGGAAAACAGAAGTCTTTTTTTAGTTGGAAGGGACCTGTAAAAGTCATCTAGTCCAACCCCCCTGCAATGAACAGGGACATCTTCAACTCGATCAGTTTGCTCAGAGTCCCGTCCAACCTAACCTTATAAGATTAGAAAGCCTTTTGATCAGATGAGCTTAGCTGTTGTTCCAAAGTGGGAATGAAGGGCCTCAGTAAGGTGGGCATGACTCCACTACACACTTCTCTCTTTTTTATTTTCACGGGTGTTAACTTAAAGGAAGTATATTTAAAAAAAAAGTATATATTAAAAAAAACAAACAAACCACACCTTACCTCATTTAGCTGCAGATTCTGGAGTGGAAATCCTTAACTGAAGCAATAGCAAAACTGTCTACAGAACAGTAGGTTTGGTAAACACTGGTACTAGGTAATGTCTCCTAAAGACTCCCAGGAGTGAAGATAAATGGATGTGATATTAATTTTAAAACATTTTGCTGAACACTCAGGCAGCCAATAGGGAAATTCCTTAGGTCACTTCCTGTGCATTTGATTGGGTCTGCAACGACAACAACCAAGATGAGGTTGGGAACATTTGCATAAGGCCAGCTCAGTCCTCAGTATTCAAAGAGAACAGGTCTAACCGGGTTACACGCGTGGCTCCAGAACAAAAGAAAAACCTGGTAATGGATGAGGGATTGATTTCTTTGTAGTTGTTTTTTTAAGACCATCCCTTTTTTTTTTTAATTGAGGTTATTTCAGGTAGATAGGGAGATCATAATTAGAATGAGGACAAGTGAAAAGAAGGAATGACTTAAATTTAAAATAGTCTGTAAATAACATTAGGAGATGGATGGTATGGAATAACCCTGTGCTGGCAGAGAGGTGGACTGGGTGAGCCAGTATTATGGGCTCAATTCTTTCTTTTCATACCTTGAGCACCCTGCAAAATGCATGAGTCTGCAGAAAGTGGGGTCTCTTGGTCTTCCAGCTTCTCTGGGTATCTGAGAGAAAGTAAAAACAACATGAGGAAAAAAATTGGCATTGTATGTGTATATGGGGTTGAGTATGAAAGCTCAGCTATGTGCAGATTGGCAGAGCAGAAAATCAGCACATGGTTGCTCAGTTTTACATTTATCTGCTTTTAACCTTTCTAATTCTGAAAGTTAAGCTCAACAGGGGAAAGATGAAACTTTTCTTAAGGCACCTACTCCACAGCCAATGGAAGTCAGGCAAAATATTTTTACTTGTTCCTCTGAGTCACGACCTGGGCATTGCATTAGAGGCCTTTCACTAATTCAGTCATCAGTTCAACTCTCAAACGGGGTGAAAAGCAAGGAAAGGCTGTGTGCTCATGGAAAATCTGGGCTTGCAGGGCAGTTCTTTCTTAGAGTTTTGAGTCCAAACTTTTCCTTGACCATGTACGAGTTACCCCTCTAGCTTGCAACCATGAACCTGAGCGGGAAACAAGGTACTTAAATGAAAGTATGAACCCTGATCTGTCTGTCATTATTTCATTAGTCAGAAAAGGCATATAACATGAAAACAGCTAAAAATATAGTAACATAGGAAGGTACTGAGGTTTCATTAATTTGTATGCATAGAACACAAGAAGTCCTGAATATTATTATACAGTGACTGTTCAGTGGTCTGTGTGAAGTGAATTTTACAGTCTTTGTTCACTTTTCGTTCCAGGGCTCATCATAAATGTCCCTCCCAACAGATGCTGACAAGCATTCTCAGTGCTAGATTTACCAAGCACAGGGAATGAATTGTCCTTCGACATCCAGAGATACTACTAATTATTAATCAATACTCATTGTCAGTGTAGGGGAAACATTTCATATATGTTATTTATGCTGAACCTGATTTCAAGATAAATAGTGGGTATCAGACTCAAGAAATTTCACCTTTGCTCCTATCATCCACACTAACTCCAATTACATTAAAACCTCAGTTGCTTTTGTTCACAGAGATAAGGTGCACCTGTGTACAAGTGTTGCTTGGGATGATCCCATCATTTTTCACCCAAGTTATAGTCAAATTCCATGGCTGCTCACCTTGATTCTCACCTATCAAAGAAAGTTGTCCTTGAGGATCTTGGGGAAGGCTGTAAATGTCCCTCTTGGAGAGCAGTATTGTCTTGTAGTTACAACACCAAGGGTTAAGGATGTCACTGAAAACATCTAGGCAACTGTAGTTTTCATAAGTAGGTCTAGTACCTATAGTTTCTCTAAGCATTCACGTCACCGAGTCTAAGTATTTGCATACCAATTCATGTCTTGGTGAGTATTTATACTAAAGCTTTCATCATCAAAATAATGTCTTATTATCATATCAGCATGAATGATCAATCCAGAGCAGGAGAACAGCAAAAAACTAAGTAAACAAAGAATAAGAAAGCAATAAAGAGTACTTCCCTTCCCAGGAAGGACATCTTTAACAAGGAAACTACTCTTACATTGTCCCACTGAGTTAAACATGGGAGATTAAAGAGTCACACTGAAATACATCTCATTCATATGCTGCAGAGGCACCACAGGGGGATGTGACCACTGGATCTCGACATAGCTAGGGAAATCAGACTTTTCCTGCTGCTAGAAAAGACACCACCAAAAGCAGCAGAAAATTGGTTCACATACAGTACTCTAGACTGGTGTGCCACTTTCTGTTTGTGAAGCTGTAAGCGTTTTCTGTCTCAGCTCCCAAGGGCAGAGACAGCTCTGGTTGCTAAGATGCAGAATACTTCCAGACACACAAAAAAACACATCGTACCAACAGGTCTGGGCAAGGTGAGGCACACCAGCATGCATTATTTAGTAGTGTGCTATTTTCAAAGGCAGGGTGCCACACAGGGTGATGGCTTCTTAAATTTACTGCCCTGCCTGCCCAGCTATGCTGCCCCCCCTGCTCCCAAGTATGCTTATTGACACTTACATGTGGTTCAGCACAGAGAGGATTACGGGTGGCTTTCAGAGGCAGGCAGACCTTTACCTCTGCATATCATTCTCCAGCACTGCAACCACAAAATTAACATGATTTTGGTCCCCACACAATTCTAGGTGGCAGAGAATTATAGAGGTTTTCCCTCTATAATTAGGAGCTAGGAGGCCACACTCACAGTATGGCAAAAGTGTCAGTGCAGATTCACAGAATTAATTTAATTATATCTTTCAAGCATTGAGGAAATTATCTAAATCTGTCTAGATTCTTAAATTGGCGTCTGTTACTGTAGTCAGTCTGTCACCTGATGAAAACAGAGAACAAGCATATGGTAATTTCTACTTTTTCATTAATATTAATCTCTGCTGCATTTCTTAAGTTCCAGTGGAATATCAAAAAATGAGTGTAAGAAGTGTAGGTCAGACATGTCAAGGAATCAGAGAATTCAAGGTATGATGTTCCTGCATTCATTCTGTTGCAGCAAAATCAGAAGTGATTCAAAAGGTTTGCTGTAAAATAATACACTTTCTGTAAAAACATCACTAGAGAAGCCAGCAGGAGCAGGATGGATGCTATTTCCAAACTGTCTTCAGTCTTATAGGCAAGCACCACCTATTACTAATGTTGCCCATTACTTAGGCTTGCAAGACCTTGTAATGTTTTCTTTACAGTTTGCCAAATTCTAGCCCTTAGCTATTTGGCTAAATTGAAATTTTCCATCGTGGACACTTGCTTTGCAACAAAATTTTGAATAATTGTCATCCATAATAGCGTATGTTTCTTTAACAAATTAAAAAAAAAGACAGGGAAGGAAATGCTGTTCTTTGTATTCCTGCCTTTTCTTTGGAAAGCTCGGGAACATTTATGTTTGGAGCAAGGACTGATTACAATGGGCTGTTAAGTTAAGGGTGTGCCATTATATTGCCAATACCATTCCCAATAAATTCCAACAAAAATTAGCCAGTTTAAAGCTCATTGACAAATCATAGTCCACATAATGCATTCCATGATGAAGAGATACATTCCCTGCAGCTTCCTTCTGCACTGAGTGTTCTCCGCTTCCTGGCTTCACAGGGCTTTCCCAGCAGCTAACAAAGGCTATTCCTGTGTGTCCACCATCCTGAAAAGGCAAATTTTCCAGTGAGTCACCCATTTGGCCCAGTCAGTACAATTGGCAGAGGTCTGTACAGGGTATCTAAAGGTTTCATTCATGTGCTTAGCCCACAGGATACTCCATGCTGAAACACCTATATTTGCACATCATTTATTCAAAACCTAGAAACCATACACAAGAAACAGAACTAGAAGAACATTATCAACAGTGCGACAAGTTAGGAGGTACTGTCCTTAAGACACAGACAAGACGATACTCATTCAAAGAGAAGCTAGCCAACACTGTGTATTCAGGGAGTGTCCCTGAGCTGTATTTGCTGCACATGAACCAAACTTGTTCTGAAAACTTCTATACATTTCCTCATGAATCTTCTTATAGTGTTCATGGTATTTGAGGTATTATAGTAACACACTTATTTATAATGTAAATGAACATTTAATATATGTACATTAGTGTATTACATTATATTAATGCATTAACACTAATATTACAGTATTAGCACCAAAACATTTATTTATCTTTACACTTCCCTAGTAAGGTGAGAAGGTAATAATTTATTATCCCTATTTTAATGGTGAATTCTAAAAACATCAAGATAAAGGTGTTTAATGATTCAGGGTATCCATTCTGAGATACTTAAGCACCATGTATTTAAAGCACTTAGTATTCCATAATTATGTAAAACACTGAAAGCACAGCTCCCATTCACTTCCATTTCAGATCTTAGCACTTAGCAGTTCTGTAAATCAGAAAAGAAGGAAATTTTTTTTTTTTTTTAATATGAACAAATAGTGGCATCAGTCTAGAAAATAGCCTAAGCATTTTGTCTGGATTTTTTCCAAGCATATTCAACCTCAAGTAAAAGCCTATTAAAAAGCTCTTGCTGGTCACAATTCAGATAAATTAAAAGTAAAGGTAGTAATGATGAGGAGCTAGGCAATAGTCACAAGAGACTATCAGCCTTGCATACAGTTCTATGAAGGTACAATTTCTAAACCAATACAGCTATATATGTTAATATTCCTTCATTTTCTTCATCAGACAGATGGTAACTTGTTGTAAACTGGAACTGATGAACTGGGAGTAACTGAGTAACAAAGTTCTTTCATTCTGAATGCTCTCCTGGTGAAAAGGATATGGCCTGCAAATCCAGATATGCCTTAAAAGGTGTACTGGACAACCTGATGAACAAGGGGATAAAAATGACCCCACTCAAATTCCTTCCCAGCAAAGTCAGCTGCCAGCCAAACCCTTTGGTCTCCTTTCCACACATTGCAGCTCAAGGGATGGACATTTTCTTGGAAACATCACACTGGTTTCTCTTATCATGACGGTCTAAAGGTAAAGAAAAGGCAAAATCTGGTATGCATCTGTTAATTTAAGAATTTGCAAGAAAAAATACACAAGCAAAAGGAAGGATCACAGCAAAACTGTTCATGCTCTGAGAGAGAGACTCAGGAAAAAAGAGACACCTGCACTGAAAAATAGAATGTGGATAGGGTAGAAACCAAATAAAATTATAAATACTAAGTTAACCTTTCCATGGAAAAGACACAAGTAAGAAAGGGCTAGAATGAATCAGCAAGGCAAACATGAATTGCTTACACAAAACTGAAAGAAAAAAATGCAAATCCTAGAGAGAAGATAGGCTTATTATTAATTATGTGTTTGTTTTGGTCTCCTCAGTGTGCAGGTCAAACCAACTCAATGTAATAGTGCAGTGGCATCCTGCTACTCCTTTGTGCAAAAGCTTCCGTTGTTTCTCAAACTGTTGAAAGTAAACTCATATGAAAAATGGAGCAAAAGATATTAATAAATTAATATAAATTAATAAATAATGTAGCACTAAGGAGACCATTAAATCTGGTGCAGTATCAGTTACATTTTGCTTCTCATTTGAAAGAAAAATGTGAAAAATTTGTAAGGACTAAACAGGACCAATTGGTGAGAAACTATTTATAAGACTATTTTCTTCCTATATGAGCATATGCAGTTCCATGGATTTCTGTAACGTTTTGGCAATGTATATCTAACAGCATTTTTTAATATAGTTGTGTATATTGCCTTTTCAGGAGTCAAAAAATTTATTATGAGGCTATACAGACAAAAAGTTTCATAACTATGCAATAGAGGTTAAACAGGCAGGGCAAAATGACCTAATGGGTCTTCTCTATCTGTTGTGGTTTGAATCTCATAGCAAACACCTTGATGTTGCCAGGACCAAAGCAAAAAAAAACCTTTGATTTTTGAGAAAATAGAATTATCTTTCAGTGAATGTAAACACAAAGTAATGACAAAGATAAACAAAGGATCACAAATATGGTGAGATAAATTTTAGCAGGGCTCAAATACTTTTCCTGTTACATTCATAAACCAGGACGTTGATAAATCACAGGGGTCAGACATTCCTATGAATGTTGCACATCTCACTCCCAAAATTTGGTGAACATAGAAGTACATTTGTGCTAGGACCATTTGTAACTACAAACCACTGTGCAATCCCCAGGTGACACTGATTCACAGAGACAGGAACTGGAGCACAGCTATAGAGCTTAGTAAAGGTCATGGGGATACCCTGTTATTGAGCTACAAATACAACAAAAAGTAGGGATAAGCACTGTAGGTTGGCTGTACAAGAGTTCAAGTTCATTCCTGCACTTAGATCCTCATCAGTGACTCTCTATCTGTATGTCAAAGCTTCTAGGAAACGTACAAATGGGTAAGTGGCTTCCAGCTGCAGAATGCCAATTTGAACAATGTTTCTTACCAAATTAAGTTTTTCCCAGTTTAAGGGTGTTTGATTCCCTAAAAGCCCACTGCTGTCTTTGTGAATCTAAATGGTTTGAACATTCCCAAACTTAAAAGCTGTTCAGAGGAGAGTATTTGATTTGAGATAATCTCCAGCAGAGACCTACAAGGAGCATGTGTGGTTTCTTTTGTGTGCTGGGAAAGCAGGAAATTAAAAAGCAAGGCCAACAGACTTCCAAAAGACCAGTTATATGTCATAAGGACAGATCAAGGAGCCATTATAATGGGAATGACAAGGTATGGCAGGCCCAGTTATGTGAAAATGAAAATTGTTCACACTGTAATCGGCTACTTTTCAAGGCAGTCACCCTTGTAACCCATACAGTGTGGCAAAATGAAATGGAGATGAGGAGTTAAGGGCATCCCTGGACACAAATACCTACATCCAGATTTAGGTCAAAAGCAATTCAAGGACAGGACAGCACAACACAGATCCTAACTGAGAATATAGAGACAGACAGGTTGGGGTGCAGAGCATCTTACTGGGAGATTATGGTTTCAATTAGTTATGAGGAATCTACGGCACCCGTGCTGCTCCCCTGGATTGCTCAAGCAGGAATACGCCCAACAGAGGCCCATGGCAGCATGAATATGTGGGTGACCAAGTTCTTCAATGTGAGCTTCTCATTCTTCATGACATTGAAGAGTAATAAAATTTTGTATGAGTGCATTTTCATGCATGTCTATGTGCATGTGGGTGAGCATTGCATGACTGAATGACTGAGGAGTGGATAAAGTAAGAAACTCATTATGCATATGTCTGTCGGTGCATAAAGGTGAGCTGAATGCATTCAAGGAGGTACATACATATATTTGTGAAAGGGTGTTAAAGAAGCCTCCAATATTTCAGCATTTAGAGTCAGGGAGTGGATACATCTGCCATACGGCAATGTTGGAATAGCTTCACAGAAATGAATTAAGGGGTCTAACAACGGCATAGGTACAAAGGACATTAAAAATCTGACTCTTCATGGTTCAAGTTAGCCTTAGGAATCATACCTGGTCTTTTGGGGATCTCTTAAAGCAAGCAGCTACCTGCAAGATAGCATGAGGTGTGAATAATTCATAGGCTAATTTCCAATCTTTGTGACTGTGAGAGGATTTCCTTTGCCAGCATCTGAGTGGGGGAGTGAGGGTTAACCCTTGAACATAGCTATAGAAGGCAAACCTTTCCGAACCAGTTTATCCCAACTCCAATATCTACACAATGCTCTGTGCCCATGAGATGCAAATATCAGGTTTATGATTAACTGTGTTAAAATTCCATGGAACTGCAAGTACTTTTATTTGTTTGTATAATGAAATTGAAACAATGCACCCTTTCCTTACTTTGACTTTGGTAGCAGTTAAAAGGAAATCTTTCAGTTGAGGTATGTGCCATATCCTTACATGTCCCAAGAGTTTCCTTCACATCCCCTGGACATACCAGTACACTATCTGCCAGGGAATATGCATGTTCAGTGCATGCGTGACCAAGGTAAATATTGTTCTACTGGAGCTGGAGGATAGACTTAAGAAAATATTTCACACTGACCTCAAAGTTGGCTGGTTCCCACTACAAAACTTGCACTGAGGAGCAGATACTTTTGCTAAGCAGCACATAGATAGGACTTCAGAGACCTAGATTATTTCTCTGGGTTCTGCCACAGCCTTTCAGCAATTTGTCTCTCTACGTCTATCTAGTCTATGCTGCAAATGAGGTAACTTCTTGAAAAGTTGTAACACTATAAAGATGAAAGCATTCCTGTTTGTGAGACATTCCAAGTTTCAGTGGATATGTCTAGATATAAAGACTCTACAGAGTTAAGTAGGGATCCCATAAATGAAGATCTTGCATATATCAGATTATTGTACTAACACTTACCATGCTAATTAAACTTGAGGGGCTCAGGAGTTCATCTTTTGTCCTTATTCTGCTGCATTAGTCTTTGAGATGGATTGTCTGTGTCTGATAGATATAATATTATCCAGATGCATTTTACTCTGCAAAGATTTCATTTTTCTCATCCTTACATTTGGCACATTGTTCCTAGCTGAAAGTACGTGTACATCCTTTTTGCCAGGAGCAGGGGCCAGTTTTATTCAACTATGTGGTTGTTTGATCAGTGAGCATTGAAAAGCTGGATTTGCCTTTTACCAACCAGGCTGTTAAATCGTGGAAAATGACCATGTGAACACTATCGCAGGTACCACAGTGAAGCAAACTAGCATGAAGCTGGCAATTCATCACCCCTGTACAGGGTTACTATGCACCATTTCATTACTCAGAATTAATTACTTGATTTATTTCAAAAGAAAATCCTTCTTGCAGGTTTCTCCCATGCCCTTTCTGAAATAGCTTTTAGCAGCTGGCATGGTGCATCTGTGGGAGGAAAGAATGAGAAAAATTGTAGTGACTTTACTAGGACTCATTCTGTGGCTTGCAAACTAGACTCAGTGACCCACAGCAACATAGCCCTGAATTTCAAAGGAGGGAGTCCCTCCTTGAGCTACTCCCTATCCTTCTAGTAAGCCAGCAAAAGCCTTGGAGCTGGAGTTGTGATCTTGAGGAAACTCCATTGCTGGTCTCATGCCCTGCAGAGCAATCCTACTTACATGCAGTTTCCACAGGAGAACTCTACAAGCTTATTTTGTGTGAAAGTAATTCTATTTACATGCCAGGGCATTAACAGGTAGTAAGGCCTGCTGCAATCACTGTGGTAGTGGGAGTCAATCCCACCAAAAGAGTGAAGTGAGCTGCTGATTAAGGAGACAGGTGGCTTTACCATGCACCTCCACACGTATACACATTGCAGAAATACTTCACAAGAACATACTTGAAAGAAGCACCTATGAAGCAGCCACATCTGGAGGAAAGAATGAACCCAGTCTTTAAGTCAATTTCTATACTACGAGATTGCACCACTGCTACTAAAATGAATTGGCTATTCCTTCATTACTGTCAATTACATAATTTAGTTACTGGTCTTGATGATCAAATCTAAACGGTGACTGGCACAACATGCTTACGTCTGAACATCTAGGGTATGGTATTCTTGGTAAGCGTGTTAATAAGCATGTGAGCCCAGGACATACGAAACAGGAAAAGGAGAGGAGAAGAAAAGGAAAGAGGAAAAAAGGGAGAAAATGGAGACAGGGGGAGTTTCAACTTAAGGACTGTACAAGAAATTACACAGTCACTTTCTACATTTCCTTTCTTCACCATATGCTTAGATGTATTTGTTTCATAGGATAATTCAGGTTGAAATGGACCTCAGGAGGTCTCTAGTTTAACCTCGTGCTCAAACCACAGTCAGATAAGTGATCAGAACAAGGATGCTATAGGCTTTAGATCATGATTTGTCCATGTAAATCAGTTCCTTGACAATCAGGTGTATTCCATGAATTGAAACTAGTATTATACCTACCATAGAAACTAGTTTATCATCTAGACTAGTTTTAAGTGTACAAGGACGCTGCCTGGTTGTGTAGGGAT